>NW_024070192.1:24105848-24369071 GCF_014754425.2 Oryx dammah
AGATAGGCTTCAACAATACGTGAACTGAGAACTTCCAGATGTACAAGCTGGATTTGGAAAAGGCAGAGGAACCAGAGATCAAATGGCCAACATCCACTGGATCATAGAAAAAGCAAAGGAATTCCAGAAAAATATCTACTTCTGCTTCATTGACTACGCTAAACCCTTTGACTGTGTGCATCACAACAAACTGTGGAAAATTCTTCAAGAGATGGGAATACCAGACCACCTTACCTGCCTCCTGAAAAACCTGTATGCAGGTCATGAACCAACAGTTAGAACTGGACATGGAACAATGGACTGAATCAAAACTGGGAAAGGGGAATGTCAAGGCTGTATATTGTCACCCCGCTTATTCAACTTATATGTAGAGTACATCATGCAAAATGCTGGATGAAGCACAAGCTGGAATCAAGATTGCCAGGAGAAATATCAATAACCTCAGATATGCAGATGACAGCACCCTTGTGGCAGAAAGCAAAGAGGAACTAAAGAGACTCTTGATGAAGGTGAACGAGGAGAGTGAAAAAGCTGACTTAAAACTAAACATTGAAAAAACTAAGATCGCAGCATCCTGTCTATCACTTCACGGCAAATAGATGGGGAAACAATGGAAACAGTGAGAGACTTTATTTCTTTGGGCTCTGAAATCACTGCAGATGGTGACTGCAGCCATGAAATTAAAAGACACTTGCTCCTTGGAAGAAAGCTATGACAAACCTAGACAGCATAATAAAAAGCAGAGACATCACTTTGCCAACAAAGGTCCATATAGTCAAAGCTATGGTTTTTCCAGTAGTCATGGATGGAAGTGAGAGTTGAACCATAAAGAAGGCTGAGTGCCAAAGAATTGATGCTTTTGAACTGTGGTGCTGGAGAAGACTCTTGAGAGGCCCTTGGTCAGCAAGGAGATCACACCAGTCAATCCTAAAGGAAATCAACCCTGAATATTCCTTGGAAGGACAGACACTGAAGCTGAAGCTCCAGTACTTTGGCCACCTGATGCAAAGAACTGACTCACTGGAAAAGACCCTGATGCTGGGAAAGATTGAAGGCAGAAGGAGAAGGGGGCAATGGAGGATGAGATGGTTGGATGGCATCACCAACTCAATGGATGTGAGTTTGAGCAAACTCTGGGAGACAGTGAAGGACAGCGAAGCCTGGTGTGCTGCAGTCCATGGGGTTGCAAAGAGTCAGACACGGCTGAGTGACTGAACACCAATAACAACAACATCTAAAGCACAATTATGCTTTGGGTTTGTATTATATTCCTAAAACACTTTCTGGCAGAAAGAATCTAACTTAACCTTACACACAGACACAGACACAGACACAGACACAGACACACACACACATTTCTGTTTATCCTCCCAGGAATAATATTGTCACTCTCATTGCAAAGCTTTCTCTGATGTGCCAAACACAAAGCTAATTACTCCTTCTGCTCTATTACATTTTACCATTTTAAGTCTTCCTGTATCTCCATCCCCCATTAAGCACTGGGCTCATCCCAGTCAGGGATCCTTTTCCCTTTGTAGTCTCAGCACTTGCACTATGCCTGACACACTAGATGCTCAATAAATGTTAGTTGAATGAATGAATAAATGAAAATGTAAATTGGATGAATAAATCCTAGTACAATAGCCAAGAGCAGTGACATGAGGTAGAGAAAAGGATGAAATTATACAAAGTCTTTTTGGATGTGTTAGTGATGTTGAATCCAATTCTAAGGGAAACAGAAATCTTTGAATAATGGCAGCATGGTGATCTTATTAAAAGAAGCTAAGAGTGAATTTAGACCCTAATGCTGGGAAAGACTGAAGGCAGGAGGAGAAGGGGACGACAGAGGATGAGATGGTTGGAGGGCATCACCGACTCGATGGACATGAGTTTGAGCAAGCTCTGGGAGTTGGTGATGGACTGGGAAGCCTGGCATGCTGCAGTCCATGGGGTCACAAAGAGTCAGACACAACTGAGTGACTGAACTGAACTGAAGAATGAATTTGGGGAATCCAGTTGGACAATTACTAAGATGATTCCAGATGAGAATGGTAATGGCTTGGGTTGGGCAGAGATGGTGGGGATGAAGAGTAATGGATGTATCAAAGATTCATTTAGGTGGCAGGTCGCAGCATTTGATGAATGCTGAATGTTGGGGTGGGGGGTCAAAGAAGATTGCATCATTTTTCAAGAGAAAGTAGCCGAGTTACAGGTGTGCGGGAACAAAGTGTCAGGCATGTTGAATCTGAGGTGCTGGTGAGACATCCACATGTTATTATGAGGGAGGAACCTGTTCTATCCTCCTTCTTTACATACAAGGCAACTGGGGCTGAGAGAGTTTATTTAACTTGCCAACTGGCCAAGATCTATCTCCAGAGTGAATGCTGTTAATTCACATGCCACTTGACATCATGGTTCTTTGGTTAAAGAAAGCATCAACACACAGCAAACAGAGTTGCACTGTTGACTTCCTACTTCCTGAGACCAAAGCGTGTCTCAGTGGAGGCAACCATGCTGAAGAGGCCACTGAACAGCTTTAAGGCAAGGTGGTGATATTCTGAAAGCCTTTCTTTCCACACATGTCTCTGCCTAAACAGATGGCAGTGAAGCCACAGGGCACTAGAGAAAGACATGGAGCAGAGAAAAAAAATGGAGGATCCTCAGGGCACCAGCAGCAGTGCAAAGGTCTTATTCAGGTGAAAGGAAATGTGTAATAAAATTCACTGGTTCAGCTGAACAGGCAATTACAGAGTTAATAAAACAAGAATCCCTGACACAATAGATTCTAACACTGCCAGGAGTGTCATAGTCGCTAAGTGACTTTTTAGTTTGCTGATCATTGATCCACTGGACACTAACAGCTCCAATCAGATCAATGCAGAATAACATATGAGCAGGACTTTTGCATGTTAAAAATCTACTGGAAATTTTACACGCAAGAGTTCATTATCTGGGTAATGTAACCTATGTCCAAATGATACATGGGGACTATCTGTCATGTTTTTTTAATGGCAAAAATGAATTTTTTTTCTAAACGCTTAATTATGTGAGAAATTCCACTGCCGAGAAACTGAAACCACTTGGGCGTCATGAACGTGTAAACATGTTAATTTGAGCTGTGATACCTAGAGGTACTTTTCATCTCGCTCTCTTAGCTTATGTTTCCCCACACCTCACCCTCACCTCCTCTCCTAGGGCCAGCCAATACTCTGTTCTTGGTCTTCCTCTCTCTGTGGCCTGGGCCAGCTCCACTTTCTCTGAATCCTTCTCTCCTTTGCTTACAGTTCCTTCTAGGACTTTGTCTTCTAATGCCAGTATTTAACCCAGGGTCTCTCTTTCTATCTTTATCCCCTAGGGCCCTATTGTATACAGTTTTACCAGAAGAGGGTGGATAGAAATATACATGTGGCAAAGAACTCATATATCCCTTGGTTCTGGAAAGACATGACCTAAGAATGTATGTATAACTGAATCACTTTGCTGTACAGAAAAAAGTAACACATTATAAATCAACTGTGCTTCAGTAAAAAAATAAATAGAAAGACATAACCTATAGCAATAACAGTAGTTTTTTTACAGAAGCCAGGCAAATCATAAAGGCTTCTGGAAAATGTAGTTTATATATTTGACTTTGAATACTGTATTGAGATATAATTTACATAAAATAGAATTCTTTTAAAATGTATAGTGTGATGAATTTTCAAAAAAATATATTGAAATACATATTATCAGTTCAGTTCAGTTCAGTTGCTCAGTCATGTCCGACTCTTTGCGACCCCATGAATCGCAGCACGCCAGGCCTCCCTGTCCATCACCAACTCCCAGAGTTTATCCAAACTCATGTGCATCGAGTCCGTGATGCCATCCAGCAATCTCATCCTCTGTCGTCCCCTTCTCCTCCTGCCCCCAATCCCTCCCAGCATCAGAGTCTTTTTCAGTGAATCAACTCTTTGCATCAGGTGGCCAAAGTATTGGAGTTTCAGCCTCAGCATCAGTCCTTCCAATGAACACCCAGGATTGGTCTTCTTTAGGATGGACTGGTTGGATCTCTTTGTAGTCCAAGGGACTCTCAAGAGTCTTCTCCAACACCACAGTTCAAAAGCATCAATTCTTCGGTGCTCAGCTTTCTTCACAGTCCAACTCTCACATCCATACATGACCACTGGAAAAACCATAGCCTTGACTAGATGGACCTTCGTTGGCAAAGTAATATCTCTGCTTTTTAATATGCTATCTAGGTTGGTCATAACTTTCCTTCCAAGGAGTAAGCATCTTTTACTTTCACGTCTGCACTCACCATCTGCAGTGATTTGGGAGCCCAAAAAAATAAAGTCTGACACTGTTTCCACAGCTATTTGCCATGAAGTGATGGGACTGGATGCCATGATCTTCGTTTTCTGAATGTTGAGCTTTAAGCCAACTTTTTCACTCTCCTCTTTCACTTTCATCAAGAGGCTTTTTAGTTCCTCTTTATTTATATAATCATCACCAAATCAAGATATAGAATATTTTCATCATTCCAAAAAATTCCCTTGTGCCCATTTGCAGTCAATATATTCCCTCTATCCCTGGTTTTGGCAACCATCGATCTACTTTTCTATGTATAGTTTTGACTTTTTAACAAGGTTCTATCGACTAAGGTCTGTCTAGTCAAGGCTATGGTTTTTCCTGTGGTCATGTATGGATGTGAGAGTTGGACTGTGAAGAAAGTTGAGCACCGAAGAATTGATGCTTTTGAACTGTGGTGTTGGAGAAAACTCTTGAGAGTCCCTTGGACTGCAAGGAGATCTAACCAGTCCATTCTGAAGGAGATCAGCCCTGGGATTTCTTTGGAAAGACTGATGCTAAAGCTGAAACTCCAGTACTTTGGCCACCTCATGGGAAGAGTTGACTCATTGGAAAAGACTCTGATGCTGGGAGGGATTGGGGGCAGGAGGAGAAGGGGATGACAGAGGATGAGATGGCTGGATGGCATCACTGACTCGATGGACGTGAATCTGAGTGAACTCCGGGAGCTGGTGATGGACAGGGAGGTGTGGCTCTGCGATTCATGGGGTTGCAAGAAGTCGGACACGACTGAGTGACTGAACTGAACTGACTGATAGACTAAATCATATGTAGAGACATGGATAGAACTAAAGAGTGTAATTCAGAGTGAAGTTAAGTCAGAAAGAGAAAAACAGGCATCATATAATATTGCTTATATGTGGAATCTAGAAAAATGGTATAGATGATCTTATTCACAAAGCAGAAATAGAGACATGGACATAGAGAACAAATATGTGGAAACCAAGGGGGAAAAGGAGAGTGGGAGGGAATTGTGATTCACACATATATACTATTTTTAAATTAATCTATTTTAACTGAAGAATAATTACTTTACAATATTGTGATGGTTTTTGCCACATATCAACATGAATCGGCCACAAGTATACATGTGTCCCCTCAATCCTGAACCCCCCACATATACACTATTGATACTATGTATAATTAGATAACTAATGAGAACAGACTGTATAGCATGGGGAACTTGACCTAATGCACTGTGGTGACCTGAATGGGAAGGAATTCCAAAAGAGAGGGGACACATGTATATATATGGCTTATTCATTTTGCTGTTCAATAGCCACTAACAGAATATTGTAAAGCAACCATACTCCAATAAAAATTAATTGAAAAAAAGAAATCATATGCTGGCTAATTTTTTAAGTTTGGCTTCCTTCAATTAGCATAAAACCTTTGAAATCCATCCATGTGGTTCTATGTATCAGTGTGTGTGTGCGAAGTCACTTCAGTGCGAAGTCACTTCAGTCAAGTCTGACTCTTTGCAACTCCACAGACTCTACAGGCTTCTGCCAGGCCCCTCAGTCCATGGGATTCTCCAGGCAAGAATACTGGAGTGGGTTGCCATGCCCTCCTCCAGGAGATCTTCCTGACCCAGGGATCAAACCTGCATCTCTTAAATATATCTCCTGTGTTGGCAAGTGGGTTCTTTACCACTAGTGCCACCTGGGAAGCCCTATATGTAAAAGTGATACACTACTAACAAAAAAATATGTATCAGCAGTTTATTACTTTTTATTGCCAAATGGTATTCCATTATATGGATATACCAAAGTTTGTTTATTCGCCAGTTGATGGGTACGTGACTTGTTTTCAGTTTGGGGCTATTGTGAATAAAGCCTCTATAAATGCCAAGACAGACTCTGTGTTCAGATTAGGCAGTCTAGATTCACAACCCAAGCTTTTACACACTCGATTCCGCAGGTGCCCACGCAGGAGCTGTGAAGCTCTTTGCCAACATCACCACACCTCTTTCTCACGTTCCCGACTGCTCCTGGTTCCTGTGATGCTCACGAAGTAGATGCTGCCTGCTCCCACATCAAATACCACACACTTAGGCTGGTGGACAGAAGAAATGTGACTTCAGATTATGCTTTAAAGAAAGGCTTCTGTCATTTCAAATTAATTAAGGGGCTTATTTGTAAGGAAATCCTCTAACACAGATATCTTTAAAGAGAGGACTTAGAAAGTAACAAAATAACACTTTGGCCACCATTTAGTGGTCGACAGCTTAAATTTTAACATGGCTCTTAAAACCTCTCTTACTCATAATTATTGATCTAGTTGTTTATCTTTGTAATAGCATCTTAGTGTTAGTCACTCAGTCATGCCTGACTCTTTGCGACCTCATCTAGGCTCCTCTGTCCATGGAATTCTCCAGGAAAGAACACTGGAGTGGGTAACCATTCCCTTCTCCAGGGAATCTTCCTGACCCAGGGATCTAATTGGGGTCCCTCATGTTGCAGGTAGACTCTTTACCATCTGAGCCACCAGGGAAGCCCTTGTAATAGCATTTCTGCTTTATTGACTATGCCAAAGCCTTTGACTGTGTGGATCAAAATAAACTGTGGAAAATTCTGAAAGAGATGGAAATACCAGACCACCTGACCAGCCTCTTGAGAAACCTGTATGCAGGCCAGGAAGCAACAGTTAGAACTGGATGTGGAACAACAGACTGGTTCCAAATAGGAAAAGGAGTATGTCAAGGCTGTATATTGTCACCTTGCTTATTTACCTTATATGCAGAGTACATCATGAGAAATGCTGGGCTGGAGGAAGCCCAAACTGGAATCAAGATTGCCAGGAGAAATATCAATAACCTCAGATACGCAGATGACACCACCCTTATGGCAGAAAGTGAAAAAGAACTAAAGAGCCTCTTGATAAAAGTGAAAGAGGAGAGTGAAAAAGTTGGCTTGAAGCTCAACATTCAGAAAACGAAGATCATGGCATCCGGTCCCATCACTTCAGGGCAAATAGATGGGGAAACAGTGGAAACAGTGGCTGATTTTATTTTTCTGGGCTCCAGAATCACTGCAGATGGTGACTGCAGCCATAAAATTAAAAGACGCTTGCTTACTCCTTAGAAGGAAAGTTATGACTAATCTAGACAGCATATTAAAAAGCAGAGACGTTACTTTGCCAATAATGGTCCGTCTAGTCAGGGCTATGGTTTTTCCAGTGGTCATGTATGGATGTGAGAGTTGGACTGTGAAGAAAGCTGAGCACCGAAGAATTGATGCTTTTGAACTGTGGTGTTGGAGAAGACTCTTGAGAGTCCCTTGGACTGCAAAGAGATCCAACCAGTCCGTCCTAAAGATCAGTCCTGGGTGTTCATTGGAAGGACTGATGTTGAAACTGAACTCCAATACTTTGGCCACCTGATGCAAACAGCGGACACATTTGAAAAGACCTTGATGCTGGGAGAGATCAAGGGCAGGAGGAGAAGGGGAATACAGAGGATGAGATGGTTGAATGGCATCACTGACTCAATCAACATGGGTTTGGGTGGACTCTGGGAGTTGGTGATGGACAGAGAGGCCTGGCGTGCTGCAGTTCATGGGGTTGCAAACAGTCAGACACGACTGAGCGACTGAACTGAATTGAACTGTAAAAGCAATGGAAAAATATCTGACAGTGGTGTGGCTTTTTAATTTAGAAAAACAAAAACCAAAAATAGGCATAAAGTGAATATTACTGTCCACTAGTCTATGGACAGGGAGACCTGGCATGCTGTAGTTCATGGGGTTGCAAAGAGTCGGACACAACTGAGCAATTGAATTGAAGTCTATGGATAGGTAAGACAATTTTTAAAAATTTCTAGTTCATCTCTAGTTCATCTCAAGTTCATATTTTTAGCACTGTAGTAATAAAGTAAACCTGAGGAATAGTAGTTAAATATAACAAGGAACATATATTCTAGAATGTTTTAAAAATCACATTAGCATACACTTGATTCTTTGGGGAAAGGCAAAGAATGGCAAAACCCCCTGGTATCCAATGATAACAAGTTTGTCAAGGCTAATAAAGTTATTTAGAAAATTCTTATGTTTGTCCAAAGTCAAACTGTGCATAACTTTTTCTTTTTATGCCTTTTATTAGACAAAAATTATTATAAAAATTTCAAACATGTACAAATATAGAGAAAATGAGATAATCAACCTCTGCACTTATCACCAATTATTGCAGCTTCAACAATTATCAGTTCCTGGCCAATCCTATTTCCTCTATTCCCCATTAACTTCTCACTTACACCCAAATTAATGAATTATGTTTTTAAAACCTTAATATAATTTTAGATTTTGAGAAAAGTGACTAAGATGGTACAGAGTTCCTATATATCCTTCACTAGCTACCCCCAGTGCTCAGTTCAGTTCAGTTCAGTTCAGTTGCTCAGTCATGTCTGACTCTTTGCAACCCCATGAATTGCAGCACACCAGGCCTCCCTGTCCATCACCAACTCCTGGAGTTCACCCAAACTCATGTCCATCAAGTCGTTGATGCCATCCAGCAATCTCATCCTCTGTCATCCCCTTCTCCTCCTGCCCCCAATCTCTCCCAGCATCAGAGTCTTTTCCAATGAGTCAACTCTTCGCATGAGGTGGCCAAAGTACTGGAGTTTCAGCTTTAGCATCAGTCCTTCCAAAGAACACCCAGGACTGATCTCCTTTAGGATAGACAGGTTGGATCTCTTTGCAGTCCAAGGGACTCTCAAGAGTCTTCTCCAACACCACAGTTCAAAAGCATCAATGCTTCGGCACTCAGCCTTTATAGTCCAACTCTCATATCCATACACGACCACTGGAAAAACCATAGCCTTGACTAGATGGACCTTTGTTGGCAAAGTAATGTCTCTGCTTTTTAATATGCTGTCTAGATTGGTCATAACTTTCTTTCTAAGGAGTAAGCAAGCGTCTTTTAATTTTATGGCTGCAGTCACCATCTGCAGTGATTTTGGAGCCCAGAATAAAGTCAGCCACTGTTTCCACTGTTTCCCCATCTATTTGCCGTGAGTGTTGGGACCGGATGCCATGATCTTAGTTTTCTGAATGTTGAGCTTTAAGCCAACTTTTTTATTTCCCTGCAGTGCTAACACATTACAAAACCAGTGTCACTGCCCATACCAAGAAATTGCTTTTATTTTTCTGTAAGAAAAACTGCATAATTTTTGTGCTTCTTGCTGCGTGCATATCTACGCATTTGAGGGAACAATAACTATAAAATACCAACCACCCTTAGCATTTTGCAATTCCTTGCAATTATTTTCTGAATTTGGCTAAAAAAGTACAAGTACTTTAAGGTCTATGAAACAGCCATAAACAAATGAAAATTTTAGTTAACAAGATATCTGGGAGAGTCAAGTTCCTATTTTAGGTGCAGAATATGATCTAATAATTATCTAAACATAGAAATACCAATAAAGTTTGGCTCGGACACATTGGCTGTTTCTAAAATATAATTACAATGTCAAGAGACTCCTGCTCTGAGTCTCCCGTAGGATGTTTAAGAGCAAATGAGTTTCCCCCCGCCATACCAAATTCCATTGTTCATCATGAAATATAATGAGTTATCTAAGCCATCAAATATTTGGGTTCCTCTGTTGATGGCCTTACAGGGTAAGTCTTCCTTGGCAGGGTGACTAAAGCAGTACTTAGTAGATCCTTAAGAGCTAGTGGGCTGGCATGCTATCCCTGTTTGTAGCTCCAGTAAATAAGAGAATCATGGCAAAAAACACAGCTGGGGTCATTTTGGAGCACAATTTTGTCAAGACCATCAAAACAATCATATATCTTAAACAACTTAAGAAATCCAAGGCAGCATTAACAACAGTGAAAAATAAAGAGCTTAGAGTCTTTAGACAAAGATACATAACTGATGAGAGAATACAGAGAAAAGTTGTGATTAGGGTATGATTAGTTGTGATTACGATAGAGAACTAAAGAAAGTTTCCTACGAGTACGAGAAGATATGTTTAAAATTGTATCTAAAATTTAACTGCATATGACTAAGACAGCATAACATAGTGGCTAAAGCCAGATTAATTCTGGAGTCAGACTGCTTGGCTTCAAATCTTAGTTCAACTCCCTCTAGATAGTCTGTGACCTGGCCAAGTTTTTTAACTCTTTCAAACTCAGCTTAACTTCTGGTGTTTATAACAACCCTTGCCATCCACAGACGCAGCAGATTTGGGCCAATAAGACCCACACACAGGAGATCAAATGTTTGTTGACTTACCTGACCAGTGATTACTGAAATCTGGGGGCAGGCAAAGATGGGGTCTCACTGGTTCCTGAACACTCATCCAGTTACAAGTGAGAGCTGGTTACAAACTGCTGCTCCATTCCATTTCCCTCTGGGTGGGGAAGTAACTCAGATGTCAGGAGGACAAAGTGCTCTCAGGCTGCCTAACTGGCTCTCTGTCAGGGTACCTAGCTTGTTCCCCTAGGACAGAGAAGGGGTCTCGTTCTCTGAGACCAGACTCCACTTCTTCTCTGTCCCATATGGAACTCTCTGATGAATGCCCCAGACTCTCACCATCATCATTTGAACACCATTATTCAGTCTGTTTTTATGCTATTCCTTGCCTACTCCTTTTATGCTGAATGCCTTAGAAGTAATTTTGAAGTTGTTTTTCCAACTTAAACACAGTTCACAGGAAAACCAGCCACTCCCTCCCTTTTACATTTTACATTCCTTTTCCTCGTTCCCTGCTCCCTGCTCCTCCTTAACTAAATCCAGTATGGTCCCTTCTTCTAGTGTGAGGTACCAACCTTTTAACTGGCCAACCCAACACCATTTATGGCAAGCATTTGTAGTTGTTCTGATTTTATTTAGGAAATCCTTTATAATCATTTTTTTTTAAGTAGGTCATGAATAGGATGCTAATTAAGATAAGAAATAATCTGTACAGGTCAGTATCTTTCAAGACATTCTACATCAAATAGAAATTTTACGGTGAGTTTGAAGTTTTGAAGCAGATCACTTATGGGTAGTTGTCAGAACATGCAGGAAAAACTGTTTGCCATCTTAGCATAGGTTATTTATGAAATGGCATTCCTTTCAGTGTACTCGGGGGCACGTGGGCCCACAGTGAGCTCTGCCAGTTCTGAGGGTGGTGATCTGTGAAGCAGGCTCGGATGTGGGTACATAGGTCACTTCAATGTTCAGATGTATCTATCACCATGTTCCGAAATAGTTTCTGAAAAGCACAACTGGCACATTATGGGAAAAAATATATTAGATATGTTCCTTTTCTATAAGTAACTCAGGGATTCAGATATTCGGTGATAATTTCACTCTCGTCTTACACTAGAGGACATGATATCTATATCAACTAGTATATATTTTAGCAGTACTGAAAGCTTGGAAATCTTAAAGAAACCTGGACTTTAGCCAAGTCTGGGAGGACCTGGCTTTCATGGACCACCAAAGGATTTGGTACAGACATACATGATGAGACTGAAAGCATTTGGGCTTTGTTCAGAATTCAACAAAAATCTCTCCCCGTAGTCATTAAACTTCGATCAAGTTACCAGATCAGTAATTTTCAGCATCAGATGCCAAGCAGCGCACACTGAAATTCTTAGTTGCTTGAGATTTATGAAAGTCATATTGAAAGACATGGAGGTATAGATTAGCCTACAAAGCAATTAAATGGAGAGTTCTCTCACAGTAAGCCTGAGGCCTCTTATGACTCAGAGAGAAGGTCATTTTTTTATGCTTTCGGTATACTCATTCTATAAACTCTCCAAATCTTCACAGCCATCTCTAAATATTCTTTTGGAGTATTTGTTCAATTTTAAAATGTTACTAGGGATGGGAAAAGAAATATATACCAAAATATCCAAGCCATTTGTGAGTGAGCAGTGAATAAGATTGGAAACGTGATTCTAGGAGAGGAACATAAAGCTTATTTCCACCTACTGTCCTTTTTTTCCCTTCCAGATTTAATGAGAAATAATAACATATAATATATAAGCTTACAGTATACAATGTATTGATTTGGTACATGTATATATTGCAAAAAAAAAGGCAAAGGAGAAAAGGAGAGACATACCCATTTGAATGCAGAGTTCCGAAGAATAGCAAAGAGAGATAAGAAAGCCTTCCTCAGTGATCAGTGCAAAGAAATAGAGGAAAACAATAGAATGGGAAAGACTAGAGATTTCTTCGAGAAAATTAGAGACATCAAAGGAACATTTCATGTGAAGATGAGCACTTTAAAAGACAGAAATGGTATGGACCTAACAGAAGCAGAAGATATTAAAAAGAGGTGGAAGAATACCCAGAAGAACTATACAAAAAAGATCTTCATGACCCAGACAACCACGATGGTGTGATCACTCATCTAGAGTCAGACATCCTGGAATGCAAAGTCAAGTGGGGCTTAGGAAGCATCACTATGAACAAAGCTAGTGGAGGTGATGGAATTCCAGTTGAGCTATTTCAAATCCTAAAAGATGATGCTGTGAAAGTGCTGCATGCAATATGCCAGCAAATCTGGAAAACTCAGCAATGCCCGTGGGACTAGAAAATGTCAAGTTTCATTCAAATCCCAAAGGCAATGCTAAAGAATGTTCAAACTACCGCACAACTGTACTCATTTCACATGCTAGCAAGAAATGCTCAAAATTCTCAAGCCAGGGTTCAACAGTACATGAACTTCCAGATGTTCAAGTTGGGTTTAGAAAAGGCAGAGGAACCAGAGATCAAATTGCCAACATCTGCTGGATCATCGAAAAAGAAAGTTCCAGAAAAACATCTACTTCTGCTTTATTGACTATGCCAAAGCTTTTGACTGTGTGGATCATCATAAACTATGGAAAATTCTTCAAGAGATGGAAATACCAGACCACCTGACCTGCCTCCTGAGAAATCTGTATGCAGGTCCAGAAGCAACAGAACTGGACATAGAACAATAGACTAGTTCCAAATTGGGAAAGGAGTATGTCAAGGCTGTATATTGTCACCTTACTTATTTAACTTATATGCACAGTACATCATGTGAAAGCCAGGCTGGATGAAGCACAAGCTGGAATCAAGATTGCCAGGAGAAATATCAATAACCTCAGATATGTAGAATGACACCACCCTGGATGGCTAAAAGCAAAGAAGAACTAAAGAGCCTCTTGATGAAAGTGAAAGAGGAGAGTGAAAAAGTTGGCTTAAAGCTCAACATTCAGAAAACTAAGATGATGGCATCTGGTCCCATCACTTCATGGCAAATAGATGGGGTAACAATGGAAACAGTGACAGACCTTATTATTTTGGGCTTCAAAATCACTGCAGATGTTGACTGCAGCCATGAAATTAAAAAACACTTGCTCCTTGGAAGAAAGCTATGACAAACCTAGACAGTATATTAAAAAGCAGACATGTTACTTTACCAAAAAAGGTCCGTCTAGTCAAAGCTATGGTTTTTCCAGTAGTCATATATGGATGTGAGAGTTGGACTATAAAGAAAGCTGAGAGCCAAAGCACTGATGCTTTTGAACTTTGGTGTTGGAGAAGACTCTTGAGAGTCCTTTGGACTGCAAGGAGACTCAACCAGTCCATCCTAAAGGAAATCAGTCCTGAATAGTCATTGAAAGGATTGATGCTAAAGCTGAAACTCCAGTACTTTGGCCACCTGATGCAAAGAACTGACTCATTTGAAAAGACCTTGATGCTGGGAAAGATTGAAGGCACAATCTTCAGTCTGAAGGATGACAGAGGATGAGATGGTTGGATGGCATCACTGACTCAATGGACATGAGTTTGAGTAGGCTCTGGGAGTTGGTGATGCCAGGGAAGCCTGGCGTGATGTAGTCCATGGGGTCACAAAGAGTCGGACACGACTGAGTGACTGAACTGAACTGAAGGTATACAATGTATTGATTTGATAAATGTATATATTGCAAAGTGATTACCACTATAGACAGCTTTTGCTAACATCTCTATCACATCACTACCGTTTCTTTTTTTGTGTGAGAAAACTTAAGATTTACTCTCTTGGCAACTTTCAAGTACATAATACAGTATCATTAATTATAATTGCAATGCTGTGCATTAGATGCTCAGAATTTACTCATTTTCTAACTGGAATTTTGTATCCTGTGACCAACATTGCTCCATTCCACACTACCCCTTGGGCCCTGGTTCTATGAGTTCAACATCTTTGGATTCCACATGTTATTATATACTTATATATAATAAGTCTTTCTCTGTCTGACTTATTTCATTTAGCACAATGCCCTTGTTTCATATATTAATATATATCACACCTTTTATCCATTGTCCATTGGTAGACAGTTAGGTTGTTTCCATATCTCGGCTGTTTTGGATAATGATGCAATCAGTAAGAGAATCAGACAACTCGTTGTGATGCTTTTTTCATTTCTTTTGAATATATGCCCAGAAGTGGGACTGCTGTATCATATTCTATTTTTAATTTTTTTGAAAAACCTCTATATAGTTTTCCATAGTGCCTGTACCAATTTACACTCTGAATCAACAGTGCACCAGGGGTCCCTTTTCTCTACATCCTTGCCAAAACTTGTTCTTTGTTGCCTTTTTAATAATAACCATTCTAATAGATGTGAAGTAATGTATTAGTGTGGTTTTGATTTGCATTTCCTTGACGATCAATGATGTTGAGCATCTTTTCATGTACCTGTTGGCCATTTGTATGTCTTTACTGGAAAAATGTCTATTCAGCTCCTCTCCTTATCTTTAAAATTGAATTGGGTTTTGTTGTTGTTATTGAATTGTATGAGTTCTTCATATATTTTGGATGTTAACCTCTTATCAGATATATAACTGATTAACTCTAAAGGAATTAAAGATTTAAACAGAAGACCTGAAACCATAAAAATCCTAGAAGAAAACAAAGAGGAAAAGCTCCTTGACACTGGGCTTGGCAACAGGTTTTTTGGATACACCAAAAGTACAAGCAACAAAAACAAAAATCAGTCAGTGGGACTACATTAAACACCTACTCTCCTTTATACACTACCAACTCCTTTTGCTAGTCACGCTGGGTCTAGAAGAAAAACAGAGCCCATACAGCAGTATTTCCCATAAGTCCTTTCAATCCTTTTGTTGTTTAGTCGCTAAGTCATGTATGACTCTCTTGTGACGCCATGGACTACATATAGCCTGCAAGGCTCCTCTGTCCACGGGATTTCCCAGGCAAGAAGACTGGAGTGGGTTGCGATTTCCTTTGGCTCTAAATAAAAGTTTCATTTTTCCATTCATCCTTTTCTCCAGCAGAAATCATAAAAATCATCAAGTACAATTTCATAATGAGAATAGGACAGAGGGATTCTGAATGTTGTTCCTTACTCTGTGCATTTCCTCAGACATCTACTTTGGAAGTCAAATATAAATTAACATTCTTGCTTTGCCACAGCTGAGTAATATGGTCTTGGGAAAGTTACTTAACCTTTCTGAGTCTTAATTTCCTCATCTGTAAAATAGAGTTGGTAATATCTAGTTTACAGGATTACTGGAAGAGTTAAAGTGAGATATTACATAGAAATCAGCCAGTACAATACCTGGCATGTACAAAGTTTTCAACAAATGGTTGCAATTTTAATTTTGGTAATTAGTAGCTAATTAGCTTGGGTAAAAGTTTTCAAAAAGGTTGGGAAGGCTACCCTCAAGTGCTTGGTGGAAGGAGAAAATATATAAACAAGTAATTAGTTAAAAAAAAAAGACAAAAGAGACGTCACTCACATTACCATATAGACAGGTTTGGCTGCATAATGCTAAATATTAGGTATTTTTGAGTGTGAGACTATTGTTAGACCATAGTAGGGAAGTTGTTTCAATTATATAGGGAAGTACAGTATATAAGAAATATGAAGCCTGGAGTACCTCACAGGACTTATTTTCACAACCTTCAATGAAAGGCATTATGCAAGTATAAATTATACACCTTCATGCTTATAATTATACCTAAACCACATATTCCCAGAAGATTTCATTATGTAATTTTTCACACTTAACTTCGTTTCCTTTATAAAGCAATGTGCCATAAAAAACCCTCCGTAAAAGAAATCATTACTAATCACATATTTACTATATAAAGAAAAAATGTTTTTCTAAACATTCATATTTATATTGCCACATTAGCTACTCTGAAATTGTTATTGGACAAAACTAATCATCTATTCATGGCAGGTAAAATATTTATAAACATGATTTAAATTACCTACATTCAGAGACTTCGTAAAATCTTTTCCCAATAAACTTTCTTCTAAAAATTCAGAAATATATTAATAGCCATTAAATTGCTGTGTGAACACTGCAGGTCACTTGCTTCCAATTCTGGCTCAGAATTATGCAAACTAGTTTTATCCCCAAATTCTCTCCATGTCCTGCAAAATTTCTCTGCACTATAGCCATTGCAATGGCATTAAAATGACTTTTCAAATGGCACATGCAGAATCTCTAAATATTTGAACTAGAAAAGCAAAGATAAAGTCTATGAGTTCAGCCCAAAGGCAAATAGCTAACTAGGAATTACCAAGTAGATCAAAGCTACATAAGCATTCAATAGGCATACAATATTTACAACCAACATCTACAATATTCCCGTAACATACGTACATATACTTGACATCTTCCTCAAGAGCAACAGTTCTTTTTGGCTTGAAATCAGCTTAATATAGTAATTCCCTGTTCCCTTATAATTGCTCTTTGTATTGCTCCTCTTAACTAGCTAGATAATTTTAATTACTTCATCAAAGTCACTCAGTAAATTGTACTAGTACCACAACTAGAACAGTCTGTTACAAACCTGGTTCCACATTTCATTACCTGTAGTCAGCAACATCCCCCAAACCTAAAAATTTCACAATAACAGAAAATGAAAAATATATCCAATAAGCAACTTACAGTTTAAGAGAATGGCAGGGTAATTACATTTATTGAGTAGAAACAAAAGTAAGACTATTACATAATATTTTGTTCCAAGACTCAACTAAAACAGTGTACATAAGATATTAAACTTGAAGGTATGAAAGGAAATGATACATGATTGCTAATAACATGAAATAATGGTTAATCCAAAGCAGAGACATAGTTCTTACTAGCCAGGGAAATTTTTGGTAAGAGAAGAAAAAAGGGAGCAATTTCTGAAAAACAAAGATACCGATATATAACACACTCATATAGAAACTCCTCAGTACTCATTTTTATGTAATTTTGGACTATGAATTACTAAAGCAGTTTTAAATTGACTGGTCTATTTGTTATCAGATATCAGTTAGCTAAATGCTCCTCAGACTATAGGGATCATTAGCTTATCAATTAAATAACAGCCAGTTGCACACTGGGTCTCGGACAAGAGACCAGCTTGCTTGTCAACATATATACACAAACTCAAGTAAAAAAGAAAGTCCATTTTAAAATGCACATTCTGAATTGCCCACAATAAATATTTGACACAGCTAACCAAAATGTTTTAGCACACCCTTACACCTTAGATAGCAGCAGGATAAAGCAGGTAATAGAACAATTCACATTAGACAAAACTCAAAGCTATGATGTAAATTTATATGAAAAGAAGTAAAAAGTAAAAACAGACTTACTCAAGAGAACTGGTATATCTTTAATTACTATTAATTACTGTGTATTTAGTAACTGGTATTTAATTTGACAAATATTCAATTTTCTTACAGATTATTTGCAAGTCAGTCTGATTTCTACGAATTCTTGGGAGAGCTTAAGTCAAGAGGTAACATTTAATGGAGACATGCTCTGATTAATTATCTCTAACTGATCTGTCCAACATACAGTGAGTTATGCAAGTCATCAGTGATTTCCTCTTATTTTTAAATAGCAATAACTCTATGTAAAAAGTTATATTTTATAGGTTATCAAAGTATAACTCTTATCAAAAACCTTGAAGCATTAGCTAAGATTGTATCAAAATTGTGACTGATTCCAGGTTGAAAATAAATTTAAATGTTAATACTTGAGGCAGATTGCTAAGGTGTCTTAGCCAACTTTTTATCATAACTGTGTCTACCTAAAGGCAAGCAACAGGAATGCTGGGAAATAGCACAAACAATGATTTTAAGAAAATACAAAAATGATATATACGTACAAAATAAAAGTGTATAAACTTGTACAGCGTATAGCAATATAGCTACTTGTAATATAACGTGAATAGTGTGGCTTCAGGCAATCGAATAGAGAAGTGAAGCTGAACGCTGCTATACCAACCAAATGGCAAATGTGACACCTGATAATGTAAAACAGAGGCATCCCCAGGGCGCCATGTAAAATTATTATAAAGCGGTGAAATAACAATATAAAGTTAATTTTATTAAAATTAACAATACTTCCCATCAGCACGAGACAATCTATATTCAAAATTAAAACAGTAGGAATGTTTATCTGTTGAAGCATTCTGATAGGCTAAATATTGTTGACTGTTAAAAGAAATAAAGTTTCTAAGCCTCTTATTTTTTATTATACATTCATAAATACTCATCCTTATGAGCATCACCATATTCAAAGGCCTGAAATTAAAAACATGTTTTCTTATGAAATTTGGCATATCTGGCATGTTGCTATAGAAATGTCTCAGACTACTGTTTTTTTTTAACAGAACTTTGATGTCTTAGAAATTTAAAAAAGAAAGGATAAATTGGTCAAATTTTGCATGGTACTTTTCAAGTAGTACAATGAAATAGAAATAGATAAAATTAGTAACTTCATGATATTATCTAAATCTTGATGTTTGCTATTTTTACTACTTTCTATTGTTTGTGGAACTGATCTGCAGACACTTACCAGTTATGAGATTTTATGTTAAGTAAATATATCAATTTTTAGGCATCTTTAGCTTTTAAAAGTGAGTTTTTTCTTGACTGTAAAAGGAATACAAGGTCACTGTAGAAAAGAATTAAAAGGATAAGAGTGCAAAGAAAAGAATAAATATTATTCCTAATGTTATGTTGTAAACTCTAGCCATTATTAACACTTCGGAACACAACCTTTCAGTACTTTTTCCTATGCAGTGATAAGCACATGTACTTTTTTAAACTTTTATTTTATTTTTAGTACATATGCTTTTTAATTCTTAGTAGTTAACCAAAAATAAACCTGACTGAAGACTATACCATTTCACAAAGTGAATTTTATCTTTTCACCTAAACTAAAGGAATATTTCACAGCATATACTATGTTTTATCTAGAGATAAGCTACAGTTATATGACAAACTGCTTCTGGTGAAGAACCGAACATTATAGTTTTAAATCTAGGAATTAGTTGGTCAATAGCACCATGGAGTGGGGTGGGGGATATATTCTATGGATTAAGATGAATTTTGTCATTATGGAACAGAAGAGTTAATTTATGAGATCCTGAAATTTCAAGGAACATCCTATATTTTAGACACTTGGAAAATCTGTTTTATATATTTGGAAATCTATAAATTTACTAAAATAAAGATCCCTATAAAAGCTAGTTTTATGTCCTTTATCTTTGAAACTAAAAACCTGGATTATATAAGGTAAAGCAAGGGAGAAATTTAGGAATTATTTATAATTAAAGATGATATGCCTCTTAATGCTATTATCAAAGGAAAGATAATAGCAAACCATATTATGCTATTTGGTATGCTATTAACAAACCATAAAAAACTTATGTAACATTATTAAATTTAATTTAAGCCAAGAAAATCTAAGCTTATCCCGAACCCATTCCAAATTGTTTAACTCTGGCCATTGAGCTGAGGCTATTACAGCAGGTGTTTATCAGACAACTCACTAGAAATTCCATAAGATCAATGAAGTTAGAAGATAAACAAGAATTTTCCCAGCCTCTTTTATTCTTTCTAGATGGCCTCTTTTATGTTTTTAAAGGGAAGAAGGCAAATCTTACACTTCCACACCTTTTGAGCACATGATCTCCCTTCCCTGTTTCATTTCTCTCATATTTTATATCATATCGTACCATTTGTTGCCCCCCTCCCCTTGGAGGAATGTAAACTCTGTTGGAGAGTAGGGTTTTTACACTGATGAATCCTTAACACCTAGAACAGTACTAAGACATAGTAAGTGCCCAATTAGTATCTGTTGGAAAAATTAATGAGTTTTCCCTAATTGGATACTTAGAATTAGCAGAAGTCAATTTAAATCTTCAAAACAAAGCAAGATTCTTTTGAAAAACAAGAAATTTAAAGATATTTCTTCTCTAAAGTTGGATTTCTCTTACTTTGGAAATATATTTTAATAAGTTTTGGCTTCCTCGATAGGGTTATTTTGATACCAACAATTACTAGAGCCTACTTCACTGAAAATTTGTGAATTCATTTTTAAAAATTTCTGAAGACACCATTTTTTTTGCCACTGTTGCTGGAAAAATATGATTCCCTCTGTTTTCTTTCTCGTAAAAAATATACTAACCACACAAATCCAGGTAGCTGCCTTATCTACTCTGCCTCATCTATTCTTCTGCTAAGGAAATTCTATACCCTGTATTCTTATTGAATAAGAGGACCATTCTGAAAAATCTGTATACTGGCAATCAAACCATTCTGCAAACAGGAATGCAGATTCCAATGATAAGATGAGTGAGCAGGATGCAAGAACACCTTAAAGATCACCTGCCATACTTGTGTTTGAGGTGCTCAATGGCTGTTTACATCAAGTGCCATCTGGCTCTATAGATATAATAACAATTATTCCATCGAGGTGTGTAGCTCCCTAAATCATATTAATATACAATGATTCCACTAGTCTTATAGGAGTTGATGTCTTTGTATGCTCCCATTTAACCTGGGTAATGTGCTAAAACAAGTCTGCCTCATCATTAAGAATTGATTTTTTATTTATGTGAATGTCACTGGCAATCCCATGATATCCCTTTGTAATTCAGTTGAACAGGACTGCATACTAGTGTTAATCTATTTTTATGGCATATCTTTAAAAATTTGCAACATCTTGCTACATTTGGATATTTATATAGAGATTTGTGTTCCCGCAGAAAGCTGTTGTTAGCTTTGGAGACCCAATTCATACAGCAACAGGGCAAGTATCTAATATACTTCATTAGCTATCTTATATCAGATAAGGGTTTATTTCCTTAAATTATTTAACCTTGGTAGAACTACTCAGATCACATAAATAACAAATACACCAATGAAAATCATTAGTTAGACTATTCAAAAACAAAACCAACAGGAGTAAAATTAAAACATTTCTAAAATCAGCCCTTTGGAAACATGTTATAAAAATAACTTTGTGCATTTAAAACCATGATCACTCATTTCTTAATGTTGTTGTTGGTTACTTATTTAGACACTGACATCAACAACTTTACCGATGTGCTAATATTTGTAAAAATGTTACACTGCTTTTTCTGGCTAATTCAAATCTGATTTTAAAAGTTATGGTTATAATTATTTATAAATGTGCCCTAATGACTTTTGCTAATTTTAAAAATATTACAATAAAACAATAAACAGTAATAAAAAATAAATATTTTAAAAATACTGGGTAAAAACATTGTAAAAATTACACTTTAGATCTAGTTTTCCGGAAAGTACTTACAAGATCATTAAACAATTACCTCATGGGGAAGTTCTGTCAGAACACCTTTCATATTTAGGTGCATATTATAGACTTGAATCTATTTAGAAAGCAATAGTGAGCTTCTTTAAAGATCACAGAATTTGGAGTTGGAGGAGGTTATGTTATACATGAGGCTGTTGCCCATTTTATACTGTTGTTTTAAAGACAGAAATTGCTCTTATGCTACTGAGAGTTTATCACATATAATCAGTGATAGAGCAACTCATTAGGAAGGTGAACAAGTTTCAAGACATTCAAAGAAATGAGGCAATACTTCACATCTAAAGGACTTTGCATAAGAGTGTCACTGAAAACTATAAACTATTTTAAGATTCTTGGTCTAGAGAAGTCTCTTGTACATTTCATGGATTATTTAGACAATTAACAAAAAAGAATACCGAGGTAAAAATCATTATTATAACTTGAACATATATGTCCTAAAACTTAATTAAGGGCTCACACTTAAGAAAAAATTCATAAAAACCTATATTTTAGTTAAAACTATGAAACTAATGTGGCTTTCAATGTAATCCACTAGTACCTGTCCTTAAACTATAATTTTTACAAACATGTTTGCTGAGATCTGTGCAAATTATATATTGTACATGTCATAAATAACAAATAAGTAACTATGTGTTTTTGTATTCAATACACAAATATATTTAGTGCTCAGATATTTTCACTATATAGAGGTCCACAAAGAAGCTTGGGGACATATCTCTGTGTGCTTCAGAACTAAGTGTGGTGAGCAATTTTCAGGAGTAATATATGTGTCAGTTTTTGAGTACACTATTGCTTCTAAACATTATTAAAAAACCACTACACAAAGATGATAAAAGGTGGATTAGTCACCTAAATGCCTATAAATTGAGATGTAAGGTCAGAGATATTCCCTTTACTCACCCTGTTGTCTCACACAGGGTTGGTTGGTCACAATTCATATCCTGGTGCACACAAGGCATACACTGTGGTTCAGAGTTAATATTGGGGACTTGGTTCACAGGCTCACAAGTCAGATTTTAAGACATAACAACGGTGATGTCTGTGATACTATTCTAATGCTTTATTTTGTTAAAATGATTCTTCATTTTAGGAATGAGTCAGGTAAAGAAGGAACATAGAGTCAGTTTGAAATCTACTTCAGAGTTCACCTCAATCGATGAACAGTGAGTGCTCTGACAATGACATTCACAACAGCATCGCTGCTGGGTATTCCTATAATTTGCTCTCTATGATCATCCCTTTAAACAAAAAGCTCTGTACTCAGCATGCAAAGAAGTTAGAAGTAGGGAAAGGAGGGGGAGCCACACATATAAGAAGAGAGAGGGGAAAAAACTGCAGATCAATCATTTATAATTAACAAAAATCCGATTGGTGCTTTAAATAGAGATCAATGTGTTCCAGGCTGCCTGGATGGTGGGGATGTATTCACCTTCTCGTAACTCTCCAAGCAAGCTGTCACACCTACAGAATCACCATTTGTTTTCTTAACAAAGCTTCAGGGGGCGCCAGGCTCTCATTGAAATTTCATTAATCTAATGGAGTAAAGTCCTATAGAAAAAAATCAAATTCTCGTTGGACGAGATGCTACCTGGGAAAGATAACCTCTGTTTGAACTCTCAGACTCGGATCGCTCTGCTATTAGTCTGAGGAAACAGACAGCAACAACGCTGATTACAGCCACCGGCCTCAACAATTTTTTTTTCTAACTAGCAATTTCGAGAGCAAGTGCCACAGTGTCAGCTAAAGAAACACAACTGCGGGTTTTCTGCAGAGCGAAATGGTTCTGAAATGTCACTGAATAGCTCACAAAGGACGCCAGTCTACGACAACAGAGACATAAGCATGTAGGAGAAAGGGCCCACACAACCTCCTTTCAAAGGTATGTTGTTTACATGCATGAAATTTGTGAAACCCACAGCTATTCAGTTCAGGGATTTCACAGAAGTCTAAACTAAAATCTGTTTGGAAAGCAGTAGAGAGATTCTTCCAAGAGTCACAGAAGGCTGGGTGTGGGGAGATTATGACGTGGTATTCACATAAATAGGTACATACATAGTGGATGAGAGTCTTCAAGTTTCCAAGACATCAGTTTTAATTGTTATTTGGTGATCATCTTTTGGCAACACTGCCAAGTAATTTGATTCACAAGTGTGCAGATATGGCCCAAATATGTACATGTAACAACATTTGAAAGGTGATTCCTCATGTTAATTCCTCAAAATTCCTTCTAGGAATGTCCCTATGGCTCATCTGATACTCACATGGCAAGAGTATAGGATGGTAGTCATGTACGTGGTAAAAGAGCCAATATGACTAAAGCTGCATCTATCCCAAACTAAAATCATTCTCCATGCTGCTTATTTTTTCCCCTATTTAAACACCTATTTTTAAAGTTTAAATGACTAATAGCCCAGAGGCTTTAGGTGCCCTGTACGGAGTCCAAAGAAAAAATGAAACAACCTATAGAAACCCCTCTGCTAGGCTCCTATGTGAACACTATGCTTTTAAAGAAGCGACTGGGCTAAAGGAAGTAGACTTTAGCCAGGCAAGATCACAGTCAAGTTCAGCACTGCTTTCTGATTCCATCAGCTCCGAGGAACGGAGGTGATTGTGCAAACCTTACTTGTGTTAAAAGAGAAAACTAATCTTACTTTAAAGTAAAAAGAAACAAGTAATTTGGATGAAAACTACAACTTATGTTTATTTAAAAAAAAAACCAAGGATCTAAAAATTGTAGTACTTAATAAAGAGAAAAAAACAATATTCTGAAAAAATAGACTTCCTAGGTTACAACTGAGATAACTGAAAAAATTCTGAGTCTATCTTTAAGATAATATTTTTATTTTACAAAAAGTTTATTGCTTTTCACCTAGGTCATATAAAGCCTACTGCAGGTCAGGAAATATCTTATTTCCAAAGTAGTTCACAGGAGTGAGTCACTTCCTATTATATATTTTCTCCATTGCTCTGTTTATGGGTAGATATTTTTCTACTTGGGATAGATTTAATATTTTTTCTTCTGGGTCTAAATATATCCACAAAGACTTAGCTTGTGTTCATACACAATTCCTTTAATTTCCTGTGTGAGATCCACCTGTAGAATTATACTTCCTGCTATCTACATCCCATTTAAAGATGCCACTGAATGTATATAAATTTTTAATTCTAAGCAACAGAAAAATGGGTAAATAACACATTGATGTGTCTATGTATATGTACTGTTTATATAAACATGTAATATATACAAATCAGTGCTCACAAAAAGTTAGTTTACCTAAGTTAAGATTATTCAAATCAATCCTGGGAACAAAATAATACACCTTTTCTAGGCATTCATCCCTACTATAGAGACGGAGAAAGAAAGATTGTGAGAGGGAGACACACACATTCAGATGAGCCTTCAGGGAATTGTATGAACTTTTGAACCAGAGGCGGAGAGCCAGAGCCCAGCCTGTTCCCACTTTAATAAACATTTTTTTTCTTCAATTAATTAAGGTTTGGAAAGAAAAAAAACCACAGAAGAGAAGTAATTTAGCATGCAACGCATACTTTACAGATGGATCCTACCTTCGGATGCTTATTAAATCTATGCATGATTGCGCTGGAGAAAATTAATTGCATTGTTTCTCACTATTCAAAAGAGGGTTGCAAACAGCTCAAAAATAAAAAGGAAAATGAAGCAAGGTTGTTGTTGTTGTTGTTGTTTAAAAAAAACAGCAACTGTATAAAAGGAATACTTTCAAAGTCCTAAAACAATACCCACAATTGGCCTAAGAGCACAAAAAATTCCTTTAACATTTTTTGCTGTTTCAAAATACTGTGTATGTTGCCAGAATATACATATCTGTTTTAAGTTTACACATATCCTGGCCTCACTGAAATTTCCTACTCAGTGGCATTTGAACTATTCAATTAAGTGGTGAGTTTTTATTCAAATCCTGCTGTGAAGAAAGATTTACATGAGCAGCTGGGAGTACACACTAGCACACATTCACTGTATCTTGCTTAGTGGGTATTTTCTCCATTCCAGTCTTTGGAAAAAGTGATAAATTCCTAATTTGGGGGGAGGGGAGAAAATATAAAATATTAAGAATATGGGTAATCATTTGCAATTAGCTCTAATTTTGGGGGGGAAAAAAAACTCAGATGCTTCAGAAACTCTGGTCATTTTTGCCTTTCTCAAGTACTGCTAGTGGAAGTTGAACTGTAACCTCTCTCTTAGACTGTCCTGAAAATGACCTTCATCAAACTTGAAAGGACTACTCTCTGTCTAAGGAGTTAGAAGAGCCATTAATTTTCCTAACTCATTCATTTCCAGATTAAAAAAAATTCCTTGTGTTACTTCATTGCAGATGCTCCTTTTGATGTGACCCACCTTGTTGTTGACTTGACTAAAAACATTTCACTTAGAACTTCTAAACTTATTTGATTGCATGACCCAAATAGATGGTGGTTTTATTTTATTCTTCCCACTCCAAGTCTATAAATCAGTCTCTCTAATCCCTGGTTAATGTGTATAATTATTTTAAAGTATTTATCATGACACAAATTTGGCTAAGAGTAACAAACTAAGGACATATCATAAATAAATGAATCTGTCCTATGTATAACAGAGTTTGTAAGATATGGGAAAAATATAGATATATTAACATTGGGATTAGTTTATATAGTGCCTTTCACCAGAAGGTCTCAAACAACAATATAAATGACCTCATAAATAATTATAGCTTTTAAATCCCTAGTTAGGAATGGGACAAAACAAGATCCCATGGTGAGACAGGTAGAGCAAAACTTCTAAGACAAGTATTCAGCTTTTGTTCCCTTGCTTTACCTCTTAAAGTCAGATCTACCACCCTGTTAGATCATCAACCAATTGGAAGTAGGGTCTCATCATCATGCCAAAACATCTGGTTCAGTTCGGGCACTACTAAAAAGAGAAAAATCTATGCTGCTGTGAGAAACTCCAGTCAAAATGGAGCCAATGCCTTGTGTTGGTAGAATTTTTCTTGATGTAACACAACAGTGTGTAGTACCTATGTTATTGATTGGTAAAGAGAACAGACAGGAATATATCAGCTTGGAGCTTCAGAACATTATGATTACCAAAGACAGTTTAACTGAGGTAACAGGGCCAGAGTCAGAAAGGACAGGGAAGCCTGGTGTGCAGCATTTCATGGAGTGGCAAAGAGTTGGACATGACTTAGCAACTGAACAACAACAACTTAAGTGAAACTACACTGATAGGTATGAAATGCCTGAATAATATAGGTAGGAAAGAGCCTAAGAAGGGAGATGTCTTAGTTCAAGGCACCCGAAAGATCTCTTCTGTTTGCTGTACTCCAACTCTGAGCAACAGGCTGACTGCAACCTACACCTGTACATTTGACCTATTTCTTTATCACAGATTATCTCAGCTGCTTCAATATTTACCTTTTAAGTTTCCCCTGGAATTAACACAATCCTCTCCACCTCAAATAGCGAGCATTGTGAATGAAAGTGCTGTATATCATCCCTAGCTGCTGGTCATCTACAGTTCTGGGACTTCCTCTATTAAAGAGTCCATCACATTAGGATACTTTATCATCTTTCTGCAGAAGTTCCAGAATAAGCACCAACAAGCAACTAGTCAGCAGCTGCTGGCAGAGCAGTTTTTGTAGTACAAGTGACTCTGGCCTTCCTTGGATCATTTCCCATTGAGTATGTGGAAGAGTTTATCAAACGCAAGATATCAAAAGCACAAAATAAGTCTAGGAAAGTAGATGATTAAACTCACTTTCAAGAATCCAAGAGTTCTGAATATTTTTCAGATTTTTAGATAACCACTGTAAAAATGAGAATAATTAAAAGATAAAAATTTAAAACTCTTAATTGACTTAGTTTTTATTTTATATTTCTTACAAACGTTACAACGAGTACACTATTCTCCTGGAGCAAAGAGCTCACCGATGACTGGGGGATTAGATTCAAGACATTATACTTTGATTTAGCAAACCTCTGTATTCATTTATTATATGGGATCCTGTTTTCCTGAAAGAGTTAAATTCCCTCTATAAGGTAAAGAGCTTAATCACTCTGGGATGAGATATTTTTTTTTCTATTTTCCAATGCAATTACTCTTTGTCTTAAATCTAATTGAATTCACTTTCCATGTTAGTGGGGGAAGGGAGGCAGGTAGGAGAGATGCTGCTTATGTTAGAAGACAAATAGTGTAAATTGCAGACTTTTTGATATAAAGGATTTTTCAAAGACAAAATATTGTGTGCTGATAAAACTGTTTAAATATTCAGTGTTGTTGTGGGTGGAGATTTGGGCTATTAGGAACTGGATTTCTTATATGGAGAACATTAGGGACATTGCATAAAGAGTGTTTATGTTTATAAATTATAAAATATCTTGGGATTCTCTGTATGAAGAGCACCATATAAATATGAGTATTTTCACCTCACATGGCCTATCACAGATTGTTGACATCTCAGCAAAAATGTATTTCAGTAGTCAGCAGGATATATCCTCTTCTGTGGATTTGACTTTTCTGCCATCTCTTCCCTGAGCTGTAACATGGAAGGAACATGTTGACTGCCTCTCTTCCCTCTTCTAAAGTTCTTGACTCTCATTTGTCTTCGTAGTGTCAGTGTATAGCATTTGCCTTTGTACTCATAGGCCATACTATTGAAGGAAGGGAACATTTATCTTGGATCTATCTGGGATAGTGTTTTCCACCCTCAGTATTTCTGGTGTCTAAGGAGAAAAACCTCCAGATATTATGGACGAGGGGGAGAGAAGGTGGCAGTCACTCTGGCACATTAAGAAACACTGTAGAAACAGGAGACTACTATTATCTTGAGGTTCTTTGGAGGGTCTTAGGCTATGACAAATACACATATGTATAGTCATATTTTTTAGGGTTCAATTTGACAAATTATTATTGAATATTTACCACGTGCTGAAATCTGTGAAAGATACAGGAGCAATTAACCTGTGAAAGATACAGGAATAATTAAGACACCACTCCTGCCCTGTGGGAGCTCACAACCTTTGGAAAAGCCAGCACATGGTAAGTAATGTAATGCAAGGCAAAAGGTGGCAACAACTACAATAAAGGCATTGATCAAGTAAAACATAAGACAGGGAGAGGATGAGGCTGCTGCTGCTGCTGCTAAGTCGCTTCAGTCGTGTCCGACTCTTAGCGACCCCATGGACTGCAGCCTACCAGGCTCCTCCGCCCATGGGATTTTCCAGGCAAGAGTACTGGAGTGGGTTGCCATTGCCTTCTCTGAGAATGAGGCTACCTTGGAGCAATTAGGAAGCCATGCAGAGAAGATGAGCCAAGCCTTGTAGGATCAGTGCATTGTAGGTGGCTGGAGAAGATGAGAAAGGTATTCTAGGTGGAAGACACAGGGCTGGTTTTGGGGAATGATGAATAATGAGGTTGGAGTGTAGGGCATGAGATTCAAACGTAGGAGGTAAAATGAAAAGTACAGATAATTTGTATTTCAGATCATGCTTTCAAATCCTCTTCAAAATAAACTGAGATTATGAAGCTGCAGTGTAACTAGACAATAGTTCTTAATGATGAGTGTTCTTGGCCCATTATCCCCTTGTATACTCAAGAGATTCTGGCTTCACTGGTTTGGTTCCCTCCTAGGCCTGCTCTCAACCATCGAGGGTTCTGCCATTCTCAGACAAGTGTATTGGCCTTTTGTGATGCAGTGTTGGGAAGAATAAGAATGAGACAAGAGTTTGAAAGTACAAAAGCCACTTGGATAGATAGTAGAGGACAGATAGCCAAAAAGCACTCTCCACTCTGCACTGCTAAGAATGAAGAGGAACACAGCTGGACAGTAGGTCTGAAAGAGTTCAAGGGCAAGAGAGCAAGAGGGTCCAGAGAGCTGTGGAGATTCTGAGAGGGGACAGTGGCCTTGTAAAATATACTGCATGTATATGTGAGGATTGAAATGTTTACTCTTATTGTGCTTCTGTGAATGTGATACCTCTTCAGGACTGGGTCTGGTGTCAACAGGGATGATGGTAAGCAAAGATTCAGGACAGCTCAGCATGAGAACATTTGTGATTTTCTGGAGACAGGAAGCTGTGCCTCACATTATACCGGAGAGAGCTATGATGGTTGGAAGTGGATCAGGAGCTCTTTACCATTTCATTCTTCCATGAATTCTCCATTTAATGTTTAATGTTTGTTGAGTAGATTGAGATGGTTCTTACTGTATATTAATTAACTCTTTTCTTGACTCTGTCATGCTTTAGTGGCTGCCCTAAACTTCCACTCTCCATTTCCATAAGCCCAGGGCCAATCCCTACTCCATGCTCTTTACTCTCAGCAGATGGCCTTGCCCTCCCCGACTTCCAAGTAAAAATATCTCTGCATCATTATCCCCCCTCTATCTTTTAACTCCTTTCTCTAAGAAGTAAGTGCCTTACCTTTTAGCTTAAGACTGACTCTTGAATAGTATTATACAACCTACCTCCACCTTTCCCAGAACTTGATTCTATTTATTATCCTTTCTTTTTCAACTGTTCTTTCTTCTTTTCAGGAAAATTAGCTCAGGTCTACCCTCTCCTAAAACAAAAATTAAAGAACCAAAAAAAAAGTTCCTCTTCACCTCTTCCTTGCTACCACTTATCCCTTCCCTTATTTTCAGCAGCCAACTTTTTAAAAGTGGTTTGTACCCACAGTCTCTGGTTTCTCAGTTCTCATTTGCTCCTGAATCCCTAAAATCAGCCTTCTACTTTTACTAATCTACTGAAACTGCTCCTCAAAGAATTAGCAAATAACTTCTTAGTTTTGTTTCCACCATTCTTGTCCCTCCCTAAAAATGCCCCACCCCATATCTAAAGATACACAAACATGGAGGGAGATTGTCAGTTACTCACCTTTATAGCCCCTCAACATGTAGCATTATGCCTTGCATATGGTAGAAACTCCATGAGTATTTAAATTGAATCTGGATTTCTTCAACCAGTCTCATTGTCCCCATGATTCCTGATAGTCTCTGACCATGTCAGGAAACTAGGAATGGTTTCAGATGCTACAGCTAGTATCAGGGCATGCAGCTTTCTCTAATGGTTTAGAGAATTAGGAAACATCTCATTCTCAATTGTCAACAACAAAATTATTTTAAAATTCTCGTATGTCAGAAAGTATAATAAAAATTGTGTTATTTTGATTTTGTTGCTAAAATATACAAAACAAACATATACATGCAATGTATATCATGATGATCCATGGTAGTGATTAAGAACTCAAAAATGAAGAATTTGAAACACAGAGACTTGCCAGACTTATCAAGTGGCTTTCTGTTGATCCAAACATAAACCATGTTGTAAGATCTTGTAAGGTATTATGCAATAAGCTCTATTTTCCCAGAAAGCTCTACAATGGCTGAGACACAATACATACTAAAATATAATCAGAAATAAGCCAGTCACTACTAATATATTGATTAACACCTTCAGTAAATAGGCTTCTTTTGTGCAGAGGGTACAAAAACAAATATTCGAATCCAAACATGTAAGGTTAATCAATGGGACGTGGGAACACTTTTTACTTCTATATTTCCCTTGAGTGTCTTCTATGGAATTTCACTAGCAGGAAGTTCTCCCATCTCTCATAAACTCCTCCATACACTGAGAACCTTTAGAACAGTGATAAACAGCTCAAGAGTCACACAGCTTCTTGGACACATGTATATACTGAGGTTACTGGCCACTTCCCTGTCCTATGTTGCTGCCCAGCTAACTGCATGCAACGTGAAATGCCTAAGAAAGCCAGCAGAATCGCCTTGTTACAGTTGTTTACTTGAAGCATTCCTTTAGAATAGGCCTACCCACCAAGAATGTAAAGAATCCATGGGTCCTGCACAATGTTCTAATGCCTCAGTCGAAATCCATCCTCTTTGTCACTATTTGGTTCAACAGTTCAGGTAAACAAACATTCTGGGAGCACTTACCCTACAACAGGCACCGTGCTAGACCTTCAGAAAGCCAGAATCCAGTGCAGGATAGAGATTTGTAAACATAGAATTCCAGGACAATGATAGCAATGATTTGAAGATTTCAAATCACAGGGATACTTTTCTTAAAAGGTGAACTATATTTGGGATAATTCTGTATTTTAAGGTAAAAGTCAACATTTATCTTAAAATATGGAAATGCCCAAATTTAAAATCTGAAATTTAAGGTTTTAAGGATCATTTAAATGTCAATAGAATAAATTAATGAGAGCAAACTAAAAGTAAAACATTGACGAGTCTACTCACTGAACAGACTCTTCTCAAAATAAAGTTCCTTAAAGGCAGTAAACATTTTTATACAACAGTAGTAGGGGCAAGGAAATATAAGAGACTCACTCCAACTAGCACCTGTAAATACATCTTTTGGCTACACCAAAAAGTCACCAGATAGGGGGACACCCAGTGCCGCTGTCCTGTGACACCATTTGTAGGGAAGGGGATCTCCTTATTACAAAACTGTTTTCTCTTTTTAAGGCTCTCTTGCCCTAGATATTTTCCTAGATAATATTATATTTTATCTCAACCCTTTCAAATAACCTGTAAACAGTCTTTACATTAATGCCTGTGTCATCTGTCAAAGAATACTCTGGAGTATTAGAAATATAAATAGATGAGAATTTTACTCTCAAAGAGCACTTTATTCATCTGGTTTCACTATAGCTCTATGACAAAAGCTGTGGAGTGAGTATACCAAGACCTTACTGAACACTCAAACAAATGAGGCAGACTACTTTCGTTCATGTGCCTCCAATTTTGTGGCTCTATAACTCTTTAGAAAATCTCTATATGTGATAAAATCTTTGTGACAAAATGTCTACAAAAGAGAGAGGCTTGGGATTTCCCTAGTGGTCCAGTGGTTAAGAATCCCTTTTCCAACACAGGGTACATGGGTTCAATCCCTGGTCGGGTAACTAAGACCCCACATGCCATGGAGCAACTAAGCCTGAGCACCGCAATAGAGGAGGCCATGCGCCACAACTAGAAAACCCATGTGTTGCAACTAGTGAACCCACGTGCTCTAGAGCCTGTGCTCTACAACAAGAGGAGCCTGACAGCCACAACTAGAGAAAGCCTATGTGCCACACCAAAGATATAGTGCAGCCAAAATTCTAAAAAATAAAAATAAAATATACAATAGAAAAGACATAGGCTTGGGGAAAACCTTCAAAAATTTGACTCCAATGACCATTTCTAAGAATGAAATACAATTCTCTGAATTTGTCATACCTAGGACATGTACAGAGTTATTAGACAATAAGGAGATATTTTCTTGCTATATATAAAATAAATTTGTCAATGTTTGGGAAGCTGTATGGCATACAGCTCAGTAGACTGTTCAGGAGTTTGAATGCTAAGGTTGTAACTGAGGATGTAGAAACATCATTATACATGAGATTTTATATTTTGCTTTTATCACATTACTTAACCAACACTAAGGAAACAGAAGTAAACTTTGGAATGGTTCTGAGCTTTAAAGCTAAAAGGAAAAAATAAAAGATTTTTAAATTCACAATCAGGTACATTACTTGATTTTAAAGGAAGAGATTATTTGCTTTATCTATCATAATACCAAAGTATCATACAATTAAAGAAGTTATGAGTTAAGCATATGGATTCCTGTGCTCAGTCAGTCAGTAGTGTTCAACTCTTTGTGTCTCCATGGACTGGAGCTCACCAAGCTCCTCTGCCAGTGGAATTTTCCAGGCAAGAATACTGGAGTGGGGTGCCATTTCCTACTCTAGGAGATCTTCTCAACCCAGGGTATGAACCTGTGTCTACCTGTATCTCCTGCATTGGCAGGTGGATTCTTTACCATTAGCACTACCTGGAAAGCCCTATGGATCTCTACAAAGCACTTATTTTAGATAATAATGACATTTGTAAAAATTTTGATATATGTGTCTTTTGGAAAAACAGACTCTTAAATATAGATAAGGAAAAGAGGTCTCTACCCTGTTCAGTTTTTGGAAAGGATTCCTTTGAACACTACAATTACAGCTAGGAGAATAGAAAACAGTCTACATAAGTAAAGAAACAAATGCCTGGGAAAAGGATGGGAGGTTCTTACCTTCAGCTGCAGCAAATGATACAGAAGTTGTAGGAAGTGGTGTAGAAGACAGAGACACGTTCACTGTCATTTCTAAAAAGTAGAGCAAGTGGGCTCCCACTGCATCATAAGGGACTCAGCCTGGACATTAGGACTACAGTCCTGATAGCAACAGACACAAAATGACTTGTTAAAGAAGATAGTGAAATCTGTTTCTCAAAACAGCAATTAGACAAATATAATTCTTTACCCTTCTGAGATACAGTCTTTTTCAAAGAAAAGGGATAGATAAGCTTATTTTCTAAGGTAGCTTTCAATTCTTTAATTACACAGTGGTGAATTCAAAATGGTCATCCTCCTTTTGAAGTTAGAAAGTTATGGAATTTAATGTAATTTAAGAGATCATCTGGCTCAGTTCCTTTTCTATACATGGAGAGGCAGCACAGTGCAGTCCAGAGGTTGCCACACTAGGTAGGATCCAAGGGCCAAATCCCACCTACCCTGTTTTTGTAGGGCCTGATAGCTTAAATTTTTTAAAAAGCATTTCTAAATGGTAGGGGGAAGATCAAAATAATATTTCATGACATATGAAAGTTATAAGGAATTCAAATTTCAGTATCTATAAAAAAGTTTTCGTATATAGCCACACTGTTTATTTGCATATTATTATAGGTGCTTTGGTGGCTCAGAGGTTAAAGTGTCTGCCTGGAATGCAGGAGACCAGAGTTCGATCCCTGGGTCGGGAAGATCCCCTGGAGAAGGAAATGGCAACCCACTCCAGTACTCTTGCCTGGAGAATCCCATGGAGGGAGGAGCCTGGTAGGCTACAGTCCATGGGGTCACAAAGAGTCGGACACGACTGAGCGACTTCACTTTCACTTTCATAGGTGCTTTTGCACTACAACTGACACAGTCGTCACTCTAGAGACTGTATGGTCTGAAAACCCTACAGATGCCTGGTACAGTGGATGAAGCACATAAGGTCTAAAGCTAGACTACTCAGGTGTGATACCGGAAAAGAGTGTGCCCCAGTTTTCTGAGCTGTAAACTGGGGACAACAATGGTATTTACCTAACAGAGTTGTTGTGAGAATTAAGTGAAAGTGCTTAGACATTAATGACTGGTATAAAGTAAGAATTCAGTAAATATTAGATATCTTTATTATTACATATAAAGAAACCCTGGACCACAGAGATAAAGTGACCCCAAGGTCACAGAATTTGCTAGAGGCAGACTGGAAGTATTTTCTGATTCCCCTTGCCTTTGATAATATTGTCTTTTAAATTTTTCTATATTACCAGACCAAGAAAAAAAATTTCTGTGATTTTTTTTTTAAACTACCTCAAAGCCACTTTATTATTATTTTTTTTTTCAAAGCCACTTTAAATGAGAACTTCAGTTTCATCAGACCAGTCACCTATCAATCCTGTTACCTAAAGTGACCTAAAGGCAACTTGTGGAACATTTGAGCTTTAGTTTTCTACTTCAGATCTCTAGAAATTAAGATTTTTCTTTATGCTTTCTAAAAAGGATAATAGAAGTCCCTTACAGCTTAAAATTAGTAAGTCTGTTCTTTTTAAAATATTTGCTGCAAAAACTTCAGAAGCAAATCACTGATCTGGACCTCAGAATTTGAAGGATAGCATATTAGTCCATGAGCATTTCCGGTATAACACAGTTCATTTTCTCTTGTCACTTTTCCTCCTTATCAATTCTTGTATATAACCAACACCACTCCAGGTTTTCCTTTTTCTGTGAAACCTCTGAAACTTACTAGAATGTTTGTTTATAGCCCTGGATAACCACCTTTTCCAAGGCTTTGTTCATAAGAGGCCTTTCTTCATTAAATCCACTTCCAAATGGTCACTCCATTATGCCATGCTTCCTTGTCAGTGGTATACAATTTTAAACAATTATACATTTGTCATTGCTGTCTAATTGTTCTCTAGTTTTTCTCTTTCTAAGTAGTACATCCTATCTTGCAAAACTGGAATTGTTTAAGACCATGCCACGTTTTTTTTTAATATTACTCCACAGTACTTAGCTGAAGTTATTTACATAGCCCTGGTATTCAACCAGTGCTTCTTGCATTAATAAATGAAAATCCATAAGTATATCCCATGAACAGAATTTAGTGATGAATAAATAACACCCTTACTACCACCAAGATTGTGAAAAGATCATTTGTTAGCACATAGATTTAAAGATAAATCAGCAAAATTAAAACAAATCAGAAGTATAAAAGTACCTAATTAAAGTACAGACTACAACTCACAATAAAGAAATTAACTCTAGATCCTTAATGTTTACTTCTTTCAGATATATTAGCTCTACGACACTGGAAAATGTTATATCTGATGTAGATGCAGTGGGCATTAGTAAAAACTAATCTAAGTATTTTTTTAATATTGAGATTCTACAGAAGAATAATTTTCATCTGTGTGTGTAACATACCTATAGCAACATTATTTAATATACGAGTATGTGAAGTATATTTTATTACAATAGTAGACAAGCAAACTGAATGTGTCCCAGGAAGGGGTCTTTTCCATTAACGTTTATAAAGGCTTTCATTTCAAACTTTCATTAACATCTGACAAGCAAGCTGAAAAAGCTTTGCTTAGAGCTTAGGTTAGGGGCAAAATGCATTTTGGTAAAACTACTCCAAGATTACACTGACTGGCTATGCGAGAATATACTAATTTGTTTTGTTTTGTTTTGTTTGGAGTGTGGAGAAAAGAGAGAGAAAGGGAGAGAAAAGTCATGGACCCTACTTTGTGGTTGCCATGGAGGCAAGGTCAGCCTTCCACACTTGGATCTACCAGCAGAGTTCAGACAGGTCAACGTGTGACCGGCTCAGGCCCTGGGGTTAAAAGTTCAAGCAGCGATGGAAAAACCAATATGTCCACGCAGAGTATGCTGTACAATTTATTTCAATTTACATCAAGCCATGCATATAAAATTTAGATAAATTCCATTCAAATCTGATGTTGCCTGACACACAATGTATGCAAACAGATGTCTGTGGGGCTTTTTCTGTGCTTTAGAAAACAACATTAAATTTAAAAATATGTCTCTGGGATTTCTTTATTGAATTACAAAATGAACATAATTTTAACTTAAATGTTTTCATTCTTTCTTCCAATTTTTTTTTGTGGAGGTCTTAATAATTTCTCAGTTCTCAATCTACTCGATGTCATATTAAAGAGGATAATGTATATTTACAACTACTGCTTCAGTATTATTATAGTTATAGATTCTATTTATATCCCTTACCACTTTCCACAAATATTTCGTGATTGATATTTCTGATTTATCTCTGGCTTCTACCCTCATCTCCTTTGCTTTCTACTCAGAAGAGCAAAGATCCTGGAGGCTGCTGGGTCGTCTTCCAGCCACAAGGTGGCTCCCCCTTCCCCTTCTCACAAGCTAAAAGGGTGTACATCTTTGCTGAGTGCTGCAGGCCGACTAGGATTCAAAGGCTAATTATGACATATAAATACCATTATTTTTTATCATGAATTGAATGGATCACAACACAGACTCTGGAACAAGATGATAAAACGCAAAACTGTATCTTTAGATACAATTCAGAAAGAAAAGACAAGACCATTGTGTCCTGCCTAATTTCTCTTCACCCGTCCCTTCAAGGGTACAACTGACTAACCTTAGGGCAAAATGAGAAAAATAATAAAACACCCTCAAGGAATCTAATTTTGTTGCCAAAGAACAGACTCACAGACTAGACGGGGCCACTTTTAAGAATAGTATATAACTTATTCTCACTCAAACTGGACCCGCATTTGGAGTAAGAAAGGCATTTAGATTTTCTGGTTCCAATAACTTTCCCACAAGGAAGTTTTCATGGGGACTTTGAAGCGCTTTCTTAGATGTCCCACACCATGTCACAGATGAAGAACAGTGATCTCTAATACTGCAGAGCTTTAAAAGGTGTAGAAATAGTACATATTTACTTCTTGCTGCTTAGGAAGCAAGATCCATATTTCATAAATATGATTTTTACAGAATACATCATAATTTTCTACAGATGAAATAAGCAGAGAGACAAATAATTTGTTCTATTCCATGGAAGGTCTTTAAAAAAAAATCTGAGTCCTAATTTCTCAAAATTTTCATTTTCTTTTCTGGGGAAAAGCTATTTGAACAAGTTTTAGTTTCCTCATCTGTAAAATGGAGATAAAAATGGGACCTATTCCTCAAGGAATTTTTGTCAGGATTAAATGAGTTAATATAGGGAAAGCATTTAAAGAGAGTCCTTGGTACATAATAAGAGCCATATAAATGTTTGCTGTTATTATTATTATTTATTTGAGCCCAGTACCTCCTTGTTTGCAACTATCTTATAACACAAATATTTGTGAAAAATGAACTTTCATGGATTTTGTAAAGACACGAAGAGTATAATTTTCTAGATACTTGAATGCTCTCTGATCATGGATAACTTATGATGTCTAAGTTTTTTCTTCCTCAAGAACTTAAAAAAAATAAGTTGTTTCTTTCCATTTCATGATATTGCTTTCAACATGACATAAAAAAATAAACACTGGTTTCTAACTCTCAAGCTTGTTTTAGATAAACTTTAGCAATTGCATCATTTTACTAAGGCAAACAACCATAAGTGATGGTTCTAATAACTTGGTTACAATATTCATATTGTACAAATTTTCATTTTCTTTTTTATCTATATTAAAAAAGCTTCAATATTCTACTCATGCTAGACTATAACTTTGTTAAGCTTCTTGTTAAACTTAGAACATATGAGTCCCCTGCTTCTAAAGTAAATAAACATTTTGAATTCCCTTGTAAGCACTGCCTTGACAACTCTCAAACAAATTTTCTAAGGGTACAAATGATATCCTTAAGGTGACCCACAGTAATTCAACCATGAGCAAAAGTTTATGTGGACATAAAATCCTGCATTCACATAAATCCTTGTTTGTATAAGGAAGGATCTGTATAGATAGATGTAAATAAATATGTATGTATCTGTATGTATGTATATACATAAATATATATGTATATATACATATAGGTCCACATGTATGCCATCCACATATATTCCAAATAGATGGAAATACATATTTAGAGACCAAGTGTGATAAGCAAATCAATTTTCAATAGCCAAGGGAACGAGTATGACATTTTTTAATACCTGCTATACTGTCAAGCAACCCTTTATTCTTTATTATCTCTGTCAGCTACTACTGGGTGCCTAGTAGACAAATGCTAGTCCTAGTCGTGGTCATTTATTTCTATTTGGAATTATTTCAAGCCTAACTCTTTAGAACTGCTTGAAAATGCTGTTCTGGTGTGTTGGCCTTGCACCCTCTAGTGAGAACTGGAATTAGTGGGGCTAGAGAGGAATCTGTTTCCAGAGACAATTTGGCACATTTTTTTGAGGGAAGCCTGCCTTGGCTTTGACCACATTTGCACAAATACAACTTTGAAAGACCCCTTTTCCATTTAGAGCAATATGCATGTGCTACCATAAGCAGTGTCTTTTGTTGCCAGAAGCAGTTTTTACTGCATGCATCAACTTTCCCCATATTCTTAGCAACTCTCTTTTATGCCAGTTTCAGACATCAGTTAACAGAACCCCCTAAGGAACAGATGTACTGAAGAAATGCATCAATTTGTTATTTGTTAGAGTTTGGGGGTGTCTGTCCTATGGGTTTTCTAGCCAAGGGCTTATAGGTTTCCCAAGAGAAATTTACTTTCATGAGAGAAGAAAACTGAGGCAAATCACTGCTGTTAGACCCTGAAGTCAGAGACACTGGTTTGTTGTCCTTCTGTACATGTGAAGAAAAAGCCCACAGTTACAGAAACAGTCATGTTTCAATCCATCTCTCATTCTTTCCCAGTGTGAAAAATTACAAATGAAACTAAATTTTTCTCTGTCAATAGAATGTATATGATTACAGCTGTTCATATTTTCATTCTAATGAAGGGCTGCACATTTAATTGTAAGATTTATTAGGTACTGTACATTGCTGTGTATATGCAAAACAGTTAATCGACATCTAAAATGCTGGTTGTTTATTCTGACATTAATGATCATATTTCTTAATTTGAAATAAAAAGCATTTGGGTAAAATATATTTTTCCCCTCCAAATAAGAAATTAATAAATTCAATGTAAGAAATAAAAAGGGCTGGAGAAAAAATTTACTGATTTATGTATGTGAGGCTGGGGAAAAAAATAAAGATGCTAAAAAAAAGTCCATAATCCCCCATTCTGCTGGAAACAAGAGAGTTGATTGCCAGCTTTGTTTGATTTCACAGAGATCTCATACGAGGCTGGGTTCATAAACAGGTGAAATGATGGAGTTTATTGCAACGCACATCAACACTGAAACTAAATAACTGTGTTGCCATCTCAGTCCCGCTGAAAGACGGATGGTAAACTTGACCTGCCGCTGGTACTATCCGATTGCCATTTTTTATTCCCCCTTTGCCGCCCCCCCAGGCTGAGCCACGTTGAGTAAATGCATGTGCACGGTCAGGTCAGGCCCCGGGATCGGGTGAAACTCGGTTCACATTTGCATACAGGCGGAGCCTCACAATGAAAGCCCATCTGTTCCCGTCTCGGAGTACAAATCGAATGTCACCCAACTCACTGCAAACGACAGCGGCATGGCCATTAGATGGAGGAACACTCAGCTCAGGTTACGGATATGGAACTGCTGATTTGGGTTTAAATACCTGATAACTGAAGACTTTTCATTATATTTGAACAAAGAATGAACTTTGAACTGCTCAGGAGACACCCTCTCTCTACATTAGGCACCCCTCCCTAGTTGTACCCATTATTATTAATACTTAACTGCTGTATTTTACACTCTATTTTTGTACAAAAATTAGCCAGGCTGAATGTCATAATGTCTTAAATAATTGCTTTTTTATTTTATTTTTGGAAGTGGGAAGGGTTAGAGCAGAAAAGGATGTTGTAAGTAGAAAATGAACTCTGAACTCTATATGCCCTCAAAGGTCATTAGTATCACAGCAATGTAGTTCCTTGAACTTCTAAATTTTACTAGGGTGGGAATTTTAGTTGCTAGTTAAACCAACGAACTGCCCCAACCCTTTATTCCTCCCTCCCAAACCCATTCAGTCAAGTGAGGCACCTATCTCCTAGAATATTCTCCATTCACAGGCCTGTTTATTCCAAAACAATTTATCCCCAAACAGTTTATCAATCATGATCTGTCAGATTATTTTTCTGTTAAAACTTGGCAAGTATCTTAGAGTTTACAGACCAACATCACATACATTTGGACACAAAAAAGATAAAGCTGTTCAAGAAGACACCAGGATAATAAGCCCATCCAAGCATGGAACATGATAAACACAAGGAAATTCATTAGCAAAAATATAGGTAAGGCTTTCATCAGATACCTTCTTGTCCTGTTTTATGGTAAGAGTCATGTACTATGAAAATCTAAGGAGGACACAAGCATCTGGGGTTTGGTTACTTGTGTTTATATTTGAAATATTTCTGTATTTTTTACATAAATCAATTTAACATTTTAGTCATTAGCCCAGTTTGTTGGAGCCCTGGTGCACTTGTGGTTGAGATAGCTCCAGTGCAGAGGAGAGAAAACAGATTGGCTAGTTCTTTATTCCAGTTATGCTTCTTGGTATCCAGTCAGTAATAGTGTCACTTTATAAACTTCAAATGTAATACCTGATTGGATGGAAAAAATATTTTAAAAGTATCTGCAAGAACTTTATTTGCCTTTATATACTTTTTTCTTGCACATATGTCTCTTTATTAAAACACTAAAACAATCTTAAAGAATTTAATGTATTGGGATTATACATGGAATCCAGAATGTTTAAAGGGCACTGGATTTTAAAGGCCATGTCTCTTCAGCCAGGGTTTCTTTACCACTATGTGAAACTATGTTCTTATTGTTAGTTCTTTAAAAATAATACCAGGGTTAAGAAAAGATTTGAGAGCTTTTTCTTTTTTCATCCCATGCAAGAGCTTATGGTCAATCTTAATGGTAGTTCTACATTCATTAAAAGGGAGAATAGACTCTTTGTTTCAGAAGAATAACCAAGACAAGGGTGAATTTTGGTTCCACTTTGTCAAGTTTAAGGGGAAACTGAATTCAGGAAGAGAGAGAAGAGTCAGAGAGAGAAGGAGGGCCCCAAACAACTTTCTCAACTGTCTCCTCATTGCCTCCAATCTTAAAATATTTTATTGTTTTCTTGCAAACAAGTCAGGAATTTGCATTAGGGAACATGTGGCCATATGATCTCTTGGAGATGGGCTGTTTATTTGCATTCCATGCAGCTGGATGTCTCGTGTATGATTACCAAAAAACCAGAAGAGACCAACAAGCAAGAAGTATAATATTAGAGAAATTCTTTCTGTCCACGTCAGGAGAAAATGCCCTATTAAGGAGGTGTAATGGCTTTAATTCTATATCCCCGAAGGGACATGATTGAGAATGCTTCTGCTTATTTCAAAATGACAAAATAACTTGTGTAGAGAAATATTAGTTGTTTGGTTTCTTGTTATGCACTATTGATAGGGATGTGTGAACAAGAACCGAACCTTGAACTTAATTTCCCCTTTGAACTCATGACCTTTGACAAGATTCCCCATGCGTTCCCCTTCAGACAATTTCATCACAATTACAGTCCCTTCCACTTGAGTTAAAGATATATAATCATTGATTTGACCTAATTACCTGATACATCCCTTTCTTTGCAAGGTGAAAACTAAATGTGTGAACAGAAGCTGACCCGTGAAGTTCTGATAACCAATTTTTATTCTAATTATCATAAAACATTTTCAGTCTTACTCTATTTTTCTCAAGTTTTCTTTTGGTCCCTTCCCTGAACCCACTATTCCTTCACATTCAATAATGCCCCATAGGTTTCAAGCTGCTTGGCAACAGACCTTCTAATGCATTATGCACTACATGTTCAAAGTGTCATTTTTAAACAAAAAACTAAAGACTAACTCTGCATTAGAAGGTCGCCACTAATTCCTGTCTTTCATGAAAAAGTCTTCTGAGGAGATAAAAGAATGGAAACCAGAAAGTTCCCATAAGATTCTGAAATTATCTCACTTCTTAGCATCAATCTTAGAATCAGAATCAATGACTCTGATTCTCTCCCAGTAATTTACAAACCTCAGGTTATAAAGTGGACACAGGAAATATCAACAGAGTTAGTATAATCAATTTAAACTATGGGGGATTATCTTTTTTTTTTTTTTTAAGGAAACTGTATGTGTATGTGCGGGGAGGTGTCCACTTAGTTTAGTACAATAAATCCCACACAAAGACTTTAATAAGAAAGTTTAAATCATAGAATATACTAAAATATTAAATATGTGATTTAAAAGCAAACTAGAGTTAATAGAAACTACACAAATTGACTTTAAAATGAATTTGCATTTCTCTCTACTTCAACTTATATTTCTAAAAGGAGTAAACTGAAACCACAAAGTTTTCATTATTTTGTCTTAAAACAACTGAAAAATGAAGATGAACTGCAAAAAGTTAAAACAACAAAGAATAAAGAAGAAACTGTTTTATCTCTTCATGTCATAGTTTATATTCAAGGCATCACGTTTTCTCAAAATGAAATGACAGTCAATTTTCCTTTATGTCATGTTTGCGTCATATCACTCCAAACGTTTGTTAATAGGCATTACAGGTGAAAGAGGGCAAAAGATCTGCAAAGAATACACCTCTGAGGTTGAATCACCTGTTCTTTTTGCTGGAGCTTCTTGTGTCCTCTCTTCCAAAAGTTAAACAACTCTTAAAGAAAAAGTAATCCTTCATCTCATCTGAGTTTTAGCCTCAGCAATTAGTTTTAATTATACTCTGAAACCAAAGGCCTAAGCAAGCAGGAAAGGAAAAAAAGTATGTAGGCAAACTTTCTAAGTAGAAAATTATCAAGGTGTGCAGTGAGGCAAATCTTTAAAATATTAACTTTTTATGATGTCAAGTGTAACTAGAATTGGACAGACATTACAAATTAGGCTGGAAGGTTCCCAAAATGCTGGACCATTAAGTAGAGTTTCTCGAGGGTATAGCTCAAATCTACTTCTCTATAAGAGTACAAAAATTATAAAGAACTTGAGGAATATTTTTAAAAATGCCTGATTTCCATATCTACTTCTGCCCAACAGCTTGAGGTATAACCAAAAAAGTACCAAAGAGTACCACAGTTTCCTTGATTAAAAACTATATCTAGTCAGATGGCTGGGATTCATGTTAAAGTCACATCATTTATTTGTAAAAACTTTGCTTCTAATTTTTGTTTGCCTATCACCAGGTCCTTTATCAATATACAATAATATTAGCATATTAGGAACTCTAGGAAATAGAGAAACAGTGTACTGATGCTGTGACAGAAATAATGGATTTGGCTTTATTCTAAATCCCTAGATAGCATTATTTTGAACCCCATCATTGTCAAAATGGATGGATAGCAAAATATAATTAAAAGAAACTGTGCTCACTTGCAGGTCAGAAATCTAGGCTTGAGAAGTAAATTTAAAAGTTGCACATAGAGTAATTTGGGAAAGAAATACTGGAGTAGAATGTTCGGAAAAAAGGACAAATGTTATATCCTTGGGATGGGAGGCGGTGTTGTGAAATGACTCTATAGTTGAGATTCTTAATGTATCTGGGAACATTCTGAAATGATATGCAAATACGCATGTGTGCTTGCCTGTGCGTGCTCATTTTTATGGCAAGAAGAACCACTGCTATATAGTGATAAGAAAAGGAATAAAAGCCCACAAAAAATGATTATTACATTTCCAAAGAAAAGATGTTGGAAGTCAACAACAGCCACCATCATCTCTCACTCAAAACAGTGATTCTTAAATTTTTGAAATTGATTGCCCCAACTGTATATTTTTTGTTAGACACAAAATATATTTATATTAATTTATAATTTATATACAGATAATATCACTAATCTGTTAATATTAGAAAACCTTAGTTTTATATATCCACAAACACACACAGTGACACACATACACACCCACCCATATATTCTAATATTTTTTTCCTATCTTCTGTGGATCATCTAGTACACTTCATCTGGTCTCTCCCTTCTTCCACTCCTATGCCCCTTATAATTAACTCTACAAACAGTAACTAAAAAAATCTTTTAGAACTAACAATTATATCATGCCAGTCTCTGGTTGGAACTCATTAGTTCCTTACTATAGCTTAAAAGGCCCTCCAGAATGTAGTTCTTTCTGTGTCTTCAACCTCGTTCCCCAACTCTGCCTCACTTATTTAGCTCTAGCCATACAGGTTTCCAATCCCAAAGAATGTTCAAACTACTGCACAATTGCACTCATCTCACACGCTAGCAAAGTAATGCTCAAAGTTCTCCAAGCCAGGCTTCAACAGTAAGTGAACCGTGAACTTTCAGGTATTTAAACTGGATTCAGAAAAGGCAGAGGAACCAGAGATCAAATTGTCAACATCTACTGGATCACTGAAAAAGCGAGAAAGTTCCAAAAAAACATCTACTTCTGCTTTATTGACTACACCAAAGCTTTTGACTGTGTGGATCACAACAAACTGTGGAAAATTCTGAAAGAGATGGGAACACCAGACCACCTGAGCTGCCTCCTGAGAAATCTGCAGGTCAAGAAGCAACAGTTAGAACTGGACATGGAACAACAGATTGGTTCCAAATAGGAAAAGAAGTATGTCAAGGCTGTATATTGTGACCCTGCTTATTTAACTTATATGCAGAGTACATCATGAGGAATGCTCAGCTGGATGAACAAGTTGGAATCAAGATTTCCGGGAGAAATATCAATAACCTCAAATATGTAGATGACATCACCCTTACGGCAGAAAGCAAAGAACTAAAGAGCCTCTTGATAAAAGTGAAAGAGGAGAGTGAAAAAGTTGGCTTAAAGCTCAACATTCAGAAAACTAAGATGGCATCCAGTCCCATCACTTCATGGCAAATAGATGGGGAAACAGTGGAAACAGTGGCTGACTTTATTTTTGGGGGTTCCCAAATCACTGCAGATGGTGATTGCAGCCATTATATTAAAAGATGCTTACTCCTTGGAAGGAAAGTTATGACCAACCTAGACAGCACATTGAAAAGCAGAAATGTTACTTTGTCAACAAAGGTCCGTCTAGTCAAGGTTATGGTTTTTTCAGTGGTCAGGTATGGATGTGAGAGTTGGACTGTGAAGAAAGTTGAGCACCGAAGAATTGATGCTTTTGAACTGTGGTGTTGGAGAAGACTCTTGAGAGTCCCTTGGACTGCAAAGAGATCCAACCAGTCCATCCTAAAGGAGATCAGTCCTGGGTGTTCACTGGAAGGACTGATGTTGAAGCTGAAACTCCAATACTTTGGCCACCTGATGTGAAGAGCTGACTCATTTGATAAGACCCTGATGCTGGGAGAGATTGAGGGCAGGAGGAGAAGGGGACGACAGAGGATAAGATGGTTGGATGGCATCACCGACTCAGTGGACATGGGTTTGGGTGGACTCTGGGAGTTGGTGATGGACAGGGAGGCCTGGCGTGCTGTGGTTCATGGGGTCGTAAAGAGTCAACACGATGAGCGACTGAACTGAACTGATGCTGGGAAAGATTGAAGGTGGGAAGAGAAGGAAATGACAGAGGATGAGATGGTTGGATGCCATTGCCGACTTGATGGACACGAGTTTGGGTAAGCTCCTGGAGTTGGTGATGGACAGGGAAGCCTGGCGTGCTACAGTCTATGGGGTTGCAAAGAGTTGGACACAACTGAGCGACTGAACTGAACTGATACAGGTTTCTTAATTATTCTCTGAACACTTCAAGATCGTTTCTATCTCAAAGCTTTGCACTTGCTTCTCCTGCCTGGAATTCTCCTCCTTCAGGTCCTTGCCCGGTTTGATATCACTTCATTCAGGTCTCTCCTCAGTGGCCCCCTCTTAGCACTGTCTCAAAGAGTCCCACTGACACCCTTTTCTTGTCACTTTCTATCTCTGTGCCTTCTGATCTTTTTTGGTTTTGTTTTGTTTCATGGCCTGTTCCATGGCCTGACACTATACTATATATCTCCCCTAGTAAAATGTAAGCTTCATGTGGTAAGGGATTTTGACAGTTTCATCTATGTGTCCCCAAGAACCTCATGTAATTCTAACTCAAAACCGGTCCTCTATGATAAATGAAGAACACCAAAGCAACTGACAGACATTCCACATACTGTTCATTTGAAAATTAACCTGAAAAGAATGTTCACATGACAGAGACCACCACACTAAGATGAACTATCAGCTAAAAATCAGCTCTCTCTTTTCTCAATTTTCCCAACACCAGATTCACATCTTTCTTATGATACCTATTACTGTTTCTTATGTATGATCCCTATTTGCATATAGGTCTTATCTCCATTAGTAGCTTTGGTGGGAAAAATCCCTATCTGACCCTTTATTTTCCTCCTTATCACATCCAACATGGAGCAAGTGCCCAGCCCCTGGACTGTGGGTGGGGCTGATGGTTATTACATCCTAGCCATGACAAATTGAGGTTCAGCTGCTCATGCAAGAGTGAGAGATGTCAGCCCCTTGGACCCACCTTCAAAGATGATCCTTGACTCTACACTCAAATGGATGTTCATGGGCATTCATCTGTTGACAAGTCAGAATGAAGAAAAAAGACTCATACTGGAAATGAATCTATGAAAAATCACCAATTCCTTATATGATAATAGAGGGAAAAAACTAGCTCAATGTTGATAAAGGAATGATGAACACAAGTGGAGACTAAACTTATCAGAAAACCTTCTTTTTTAGAGGTCAGTTCCTAAACAGAAGTAGAAATATCACAAATGTGGCATTAAAATAATAATGCCTAGTACAAATAATGTATTGAATAAACTTAAGAAATCAAGTTATGCAATAGGAACAATTTTAAGGATGATAAAATGAAAGTGCTCAAAGTTTCAGACTAAGCAAAGTATAATCCTATACTTAGACCAGTAGGCTGGTTATATTAAATGCCCATAAAAATCTCCTTCTGAAGGAAACTCAAATATACTTGGACATGAATAATTTTCATGTACCAAAATTTACATAAAACTTGAAAACAAATAATAGTAAGCAAGACACTTAAAATTTCCAGACCTTATTAACAGTGTCATTACCCATAAATTAAAGGAACTGTAATAAATAACTTCTTCATAGCTCTTCTTATTTGAATTACAAGAATTCAAGTAAGAACCTAACTGAGTTTTTCAGGGTACTTATGTTAAACTCTCATGAGATAGTAACTTAGAAAGTATCATAGAATTCTGAAAAAACAGAGGCAATCAAAGACTAAAGTAGAAGGTAGAAACTGAAGTACTTCAAGAATAAGTGGAAATCAATCAAGAAAAAATTACAATCAACAGGTCTGGGAGAAAAAATAAATCAAAATGCCAGTATCCATAAAAAGGAAAAGTTTAGAAAGCACAATACTGTTAAAGATCTCATGACAACAGAGAAGAGCAAGTGAGCTTGCAATAGGACACAATAGCAAAAATAACGATTTTTAGATTTTATATACAGCACCATAACTCATACTGGCCTAGGAAGGCATTCATGTTTCTATACTCTTATGTAGGAATTGCCATATTGAAACAGACCAGTGGTCCATCCCTTTTGCCACGCTGCTCTGACAGTGAACAGATGTTCAGAGGAAAGGTCTACTCTCACCAACCCAAATCCAATAATACACCTAATGGTGCAACTCTATATCAAGAACATCATTTCTTTTGGACCTCAGATGGCAATTATCTTCTCCCCAAAGCTGACTTACTTTGATTTCATGCTGGGTGGCCCACTTAAGAGAGAGCTCCACTTAAAATTACATCAAGGCTGCTATTGTCATTCATTTGGTTTTTCTGATACACTAAACTACTTTCACAATTTGCTGACTCCACCATCAACTATTAGGCTCTCAGAGGTGTGGAATCATGCAGGTATAATATAAATAGTTGTGTTTGTACTAGCAACTGATGATTTAAGAATCTTTTCTTTCGTAAGATTTTCTATTATTAGCTTCAATATTTTCAAAGACTTGAGTATTCCCAATTTAATATAAGTGATCATCTTGAAGTGGAGACAAAAAAGAAACACAAATCTTTAACATTTGAAGGAAATCATAAATATGCAGAGTGGTAACAATAACCTTTTGATAGAAATTCTCTAGAACAAATGAAGTCTTGGGCTTTGTTTTGATGACTCTCTGACGGAGTGGAAAAAAGATAAAAGAAGTACACTGGAATGGCAAAAGGCAAGCAGGCAATCAGAAGTGTGAAACCAGAGATGTATCTCAGTAGTTTCTGGTATTCTGCAGGTTCACATGTCCACTGCAGAATCACTTCAGTTATAAATCCCAAAAGTTCTCCCAGCTCTGGAGAATCTCCTTTGGGGAAGATATTTGCCTGCCATATCCTTTCTATAGTCCTGGAGGAAACAATTTAAGAATTAGAGCTAGAACAATATTTAAGCTAATATGAAAGAATAGGTGCAACTGGGAAAATAACGACAAGCTTGGAGACACCAATCATTTCCTCCATCAGTGTATCTGTGACATATGAAACCATAGCAGATAGTGGTGCTATACAAGTTGATCAAAACAGGTACATTAATGTTCTGAATATTGCTTTAGAGATAGTTCTTCTGTTTTAATAAAAATTTGAAGCTTTGATAAGAAAGCTTATGATTAAGTGTCTAAAATATCCCTTATATGAAAACCATCTAATAAATGGACAAATAACCCAAGGTTCTCTAGCAATTAACAAGCAAAAAAACTGAGAAGCATAATTATTAGGATATTTCATAAGAGATCCAAAGGTATACAAGATAAGCCACAAACAAAAATCAAGTCAAAAAGAAAGAAGAGTAAGTCTCCTATTCCCTGGAGTTCTTATTTAAATATTTTTAGCTGTACCATCAGGCTTGTGGGATCTTAGTTCCCCAACCAGGGACAGAACTTAGACCTGCTGTAGTGAGAGTGCAGAGTCCTAATCACTGGTCTGCCAGGATATCCTCATGAATTTCCTATCAATGATTATGCCAGGAAATAGTCTCTCATGAACCACAAAATAACCAAATAATAATTCAAGAACATGTCATCAGGAAAAACTTGGCCTAAGTATGAATTAAATGACATCTCTGCATACCTTAAAAACTCTAAATCAATTCTAGGATCTAAATAAATCAATATTACCTTAAAATTAAACTGATATTTCTAGACAAGTATGTCCTTCAAAAGCAAAAATTTTCCTTACTATTCTAGAAATAAGGTTGCTATAAAAACCCATAACATGGTAGAAACTCTCAGTGCCCAGCAAACTTATAAATGTTAAATAAAAATGAATGATTGGAGATGAACTTTGTAACTTCTAAAAATAGTAATAGTTACTGTAGTATAAAAAGGAAAGTTAGCTTATCTTCAAAATCTTCTTAAGGCAAAGGAATCACAGCAAGAAAATATAATGCATACTTCCTTATCAAAAAAGCATTTCTTCTTATCAGCAATAATTATAGTTAAAAGAGCAAAAATAAAATGCACTATTGTATACTTGACAGTTGCTGAGAGTAAATTTTAGGCATTCTCACAACAACAAAAAAAGGGAAAAAGGGGAAAAAAAGAGAGACTGAGATTTAAGTGTGTGAGGTGATAGATGTGTTAATTACCTTAATCTTGGTAATCATTTCACAAAGCATATATGTACACTTTAAATACATACAATTATATTTGTTGATTATTCCCCAATAAAGTTGGGGGGACAGCAATAATACATAAAATTCATGGATATTTAAAAACTTATTCAACTGTTATCATGCTGGGCAAGGAGGAGTAGAGGACAGTGATTACTGAACTCATTAAACATCTAATGTTGTCTATTTCTTTTGGAAATCAGTGTATTCAGGCTTAGGCCATCCGAACCAATGGCAGGCATAGAGATAATAAGAATCTTGGCATGTGAGTTCTCAGAATATCTCCTTTCTTTTTTTTTTTTTTTTTTTTGAGGATGTCAGACTAGTCAGTAATATAGTCAGCAGTCTATAACAGGATGGACAGAAAAAAGCAAGAGATTTAGATAATAAATAAACCAACCCAATTGTAGGAGCTACATATTTGTACATGGTTTCCATTTACCCAAAAGCAGAAAATGGTTCCTCAAGAAATCATTATGGCCAATTCCTTATCTTCTTAGACATAAGTATGTAACTCATTCAAGATAGATGGTTAGTTGTTCAGTCACTCAGTAGTATCCGACTCTTTGCAACCCCATGGACTGCAGCATAACAGGCTTCCCGGCCCTTCACAATCTCCTGGAGTTTTCTCACTCATGTCCATTGAATCAGTGATGCCATCCAACCATCTCAATCTCAATCTCTGTCTCCCCTTTCTCCTCCTGCCTTCAATCTTTCCCAGCATCAGGGTCTTTTCCAATGAGTCAGCTCTTTGCATCAGGTGGCCAAAGTATTGGAGCTTCAGCTTCAACATCAGTCCTTCCAATGAATATTCAGGGTTGATTTCCTTTAGGATTGACTGGTTTGATCTCCCTGATGTCCAAGGGACTCTTAAGAGTCTTCTCCAGCACCACAGTTCAAAAGCATGAGTCCTTCAATGCTCAGCCTTCTTTATGGTCCAACTCTCACATCCATACATGGCTACAGGATAAATCATAGTTTTGACTATACAGACCTTTATCGGCAAAGTGATGTCTCTGCTTTTTTAATAAGCTGTCTAGGTTTGTCATAGCTTTTCTTCCAAGGAGTAAGCATCTTTTAATTTTATGGCTGCAGTCACTGTCCACAGTGATTTTGGAGCCCAAGAAAATAAAGTCTGTCACTGTTTCCATTTTTTTCCCCCATGTATTTGCCATGAAGTGATGGGACCAGGCTATGGTTTTTCCTGTGGTCATGTATGGTTGTGAGAGTTGGACTGTGAAGAAGGCTGAGCGCTGAAGAATTGATGCTTTTGAACTGTGGTGTTGGAGAAGACTCTTGAGAGTCCCTTGGACTTCAAGGAGATCCAACCAGTCCATTCTGAAGGAGATCAACCCTGGGATTTCTTTGGAAGGAATGATGCTAAAGCTGAAACTCCAGTACTTTGGCCACCTCATGAGAAAAGTTGACTCATTGGAAAAGACTCTGATGCTGGGAGGGATTGGGGGCAGGAAGAGAAGGAGACGACCGAGGATGAGATGGCTGGATGGCATCACAGACTCGATGGACATGAGTCCGAGTGAACTCCAGGAGATGGTGATGAACAGGGAGGCCTGGCGTGCTGCGATTCATGGTGTCGCAAGGAGTCAGACACGACTGAGCAACTGAACTGAACTGAACTGAACTGATGGGACCAGATGCCATGATTTTAGTTTTCTGAATGTTGATTTTTAAGCCAGTTTTTTCACTCTCCTCTTTCACCTTCATCAAGTGGCTCTTTAGTTCCTCTTCACTTTCTGCCACTATAGAGTGGTGTTATCTGCATAACTGAGGTTATTGATATTTCTCCCAGCAATTTTTATTCCAGCTTGAGCTTCATGTAGCCTGGCATTTCACATTATGTACTCTTCATATAAATTAAATAAGGAGGGTGACAATTTACAGCCTTGATGTACTCCTTTCCCAATTTTGAACCAGTCTGTTGTTTCATGTTCGGTTCTAACTGTTGCTTCTTGACCTGCATACAGGTTATTTAGTCACCTCATTTTAAAAGATTTTCAAGGAAGAATATTCAACAATGATCTCTTCAGTCCAGTTCATCCTCCTCTTTCATCAGTTTTAGAGGTAAAATGCTCTTTCCAGTCCCTCCCTCTCCTTTATCACATGTCAGGAACATGGAAAGGTCTTCAACACTGTTCACCAACACCACAGCAAGAGCCTCTTAACCTTACCATGTAAATTCATAAAACCTTTTTCACAGCCACTTACAAAATAAAGTTTAAACATAGTCTTCACAATTCATACCCAAACTATTTTTACATCCTTGTCTCTGTTTGTTCTTACCTGTGCAGCCTCTGTGCCAGCCCAGCTACCCAACTCAACCCAAGAAAGTCTTCTTTCATATCTTTGCTCATACTTTCTTATTTTCTGGTATTACATTTCCTTCATTCTTAACTGTTGACTGTACTTCAAGGCTCCTTGAAGTTTCTGGAGAATTTTCCACTCAAGGTGGTCTTACAGTCCTTTGTTCTCTTACTACATTATAGAATTACTATCGTCTACCTTCAGTACATTTTCAAATAAATCTATTTGTAAGCTGCTTGAAGGCAAGGATAGTCTTATTTCCCCCCCTTTATGTCTTGGCTTAGAGTTTGCACAGAAAAGCACTGAAAGTTTTGCTGAGTTGTGCGTATTTGTAGGCATATTTATCTAGACCTCTTTCTTTTGAAATGCAGTTAATTCCAGGGTAGGGGGAAAATTAGCACAAAATCTATAATAAAGGGAAGTTCACTAATAATTAAACTCAAGGTATAACAGAAAGAGTGGCCTAGACATTTCTGTTCTTCCAGTCTTGCTACTTACTGACGATGGCCAGACCAAGTCACAACGTCTCTGTACAAATGGCTGCTATACTTCCAGGCAACAACTCTGTATCGAAGATAAAGGGACAAGAGGAAAGGCAAAAGCAAGAGAAGCAAGGGGCTTCTTCAGCTTTTTTGAGAAGAGACATTTCTTCCAGTGACTTCCACCTTACACCTTCCTGGCAAGAACTCTGTATTATGGCTATCTAACTGCACATCTAGCTATGAAGGCAAGTGTTTTCAGCTGGGCACATGGCTACTGTGGACAAAATCAAGGTTCTGCAAGTAAGAAATAAAGTGAAATGGATGCCAATAAACGATAAGTAGAGCCTGTCACAACTTACAAGGAAGATAGTGACATTGCTATTGAAAATGTAGCATGAAAATGACAACAGTAAAACAAAGCTAGAGAATAGGACATCAACTAACAAGAGAAAAGCCTCACAAGACTGCATCAATCACTGGGCAGAGAAGTGGCAGATGAACTCCAGTGGAAAGTATTAGCTAATGTTTTTCTTTAGTACTGGGAAAGTATACAAGACATTTTGCTCACAGAATTCAGATTATACCTAGTGTACTGCGGATATTCAACAATTAAAACCAAAGAAAAGTTTCTCACTTAAATCATTAGAAAGCGATCCTTAAAGACATTAGTCTAATGGATTACTCTGCCAAATAGGGCACAAAATGGAAGTGTTATGATAGAAAGCATTGTGACCTTTCTTTTTAAATTAATTTATTTTAACATTTATTTAACAAGCAATTATTGAGCATTCCTATGTGAAAAGTACCATGCCAGATTCTAGAGCCTAGAAAAGGAAGAACAACACAAACTTGGATTAGGCATTATCACTACCTGCAAAAGAGGTTATAATAAAGACGGAGAACATATATGAAGGCCTGGACCAGAAGGAGGGATGAGAGAGGGATGATGCTGAGTGAGGGCAGATTCCAAATAGGACCATGGGTGCTGGGCATCTGTTCCTCTAACATTGCCCCAGGGACAGCAGGAATAACCTTCCCAGGTCTGGTTGGTGTATTTTACAGGACATCTAGCCCTTTACAAACACATGCTGTGCCTGATGTTTGCTCTTTATATATACTTATGTCGCTGTGGACTCGTGTGTTCTCAGCGGTTAGTCAACACTTGTTTAATGTCACAAATAATAGCGTACTCATTAAAAAAAAAAAAACCCAATCAATGACCTTTAATTTTAAAAAGTAACATGCTCAAACCAGCAAATTTAGAAATATAGAAACATACAAAGGAGAAAAAACCCATAATATTATAATCCAGAGAAAGCCACTATTAACATTTTGGTATATGCTCTTTCTGTACTGTTTTGTACCCTGCTTTTTACCTTTCATATATCATGAATATTTTCCTGTGACAATAATGACTCTTCTACTGACAACATGATTTTTAGTGGTTGAACTGCAGTCCATCATATGGTGTACTGTAATTTATTAAACCAATTCCATGTAATTAGACATTTAGGTTGTTTCCAATTACTTGATGTTCTAGGAGCTGTACTGGCTTATTTCCTTAGAATAAACTTCTCAAAAGTGAAACTTCTGGGCCTAGAGCTCTGCATGCACATTTTCAAGATTTTTGAAAAATAACTGTCTGTTTTTAATTCTAAAAATAATAAATATCCACTATATAAAATTTAGAAATAAAATCAGGTCAAAAATATTTTGGTGAAGAATAGAACAATATAGTCTTTTTTCAATGCTCATATGAAATACATATATTTCAGAAAGTAAGAGCTTATTATATGTACTGTCTTAAAGCCTAATATTTCCCTTTAAAGCATAAATATCTTCTGATAGCCATTGTTCTTTTATAAACATCACTTTTAATGGCTGCATATAATCCATTGTGTGGTAGTACCTTAGATGTTTAACCTGGTTCTCAATTTTGTGCTTTTATAAACAAGTCTGCAATGAACACCCTTGAACATTTTTATGTATGTTTATTTTCTTAAAGTACATTTAAAGTTGAACTGCTAAATCAAAGGACATTTGCAATTACAGTTTTTGTTACCTTTTCTCCAAGGTTACCTCTAGAAAGACTGTACTAAACAATATACCCACTTGCAGTGTGTGGCCACTTCCTACACTTTTGTCCAACACTGAGTATTTTCATTTATTGCTGCCCAACACTTTTCAGCCTGATAAATTCCAATTTATCTTTTAAGACATAATTCAAATAGCACCTCCTTGAGAGACCTTCTTTGAATACCAGTTTCCTTGCCAAGTATAGTTACTGCTCCCTACACTGTGCTCTCACAACACCATTTATATTCCTCATTTTCAGTGCTTATAAGTAGTCAGATTATTTATTCAGATACTGTCCTTTCAATTAGACTGGGTGCTTCTTGGAGGAAAAGGTCATGTCTAATTCACTGCCACAGTCCTAGTACCTAGCTGTGTCTGACACACACAAAGCAACAACAACTACCTGTTGGATGAATGTACAGATTACTGCCAGAACTTCCCATGTTTCCCTACAGAAAATGCTTCAAGCTTGTTTTCAGATTTTAATGCTTGATGTAACGTGCTGTATAATAATCTATAGGTATTATAAAAATAGGAAGTGTTTTGAGATTTTTGATGTGTAATCTAGTGGGAAGTACTCATTAGTAATCTTTGCAGAAGGAAAAACAAGTAAAATATGGGGAAATTTAAATATAATTACATTATACTAATGTTATAACATAACACTCTGCAATCTTTTCAAGTCTGTAAAACATCAAAAATTCCACCTTTATTATAAAAAACTTGAAACAGGAACATCTTTGTATGTACATCTTGCTCTTCCTTCCTAGAACTGTCCTGATAATGGAGAGGAATGCATTTGTTTACATTAGTATGGGTAAGACTAATTAGGATGCCTGTCAAAATCTTCCTGTCTCATATTATTTCTGAAACTTTGATAAGTTCATTTATTTCAAACCCAGGGCAACAGAGAAGATAAAAACAAAAGGAATTATCATAGCTTGTGGGAAAATCTACAGGTCAAATGACTCAGGCTCTTCAATCTCCTGGAGCTTTAGAATTATTGGCAATAGAATTTGTAAGGTTGTCTCTCATTGGAATTGTTTTTCTGCAAACCCAGCATCCCTGTGAGTGAAGAACTAATTTTGTTTTAAATGGTTTCTCTAGACCAAATTTAAATACTTGGACATTACAGGTTACAGTATAAGCATTCCTTTTATGTTTGAAGTCTTTTTTTAAATGTTTGTTTTCATTCTTGTATTGATTGTAGATTAGAACTCAGAGTAGGAAATTAACAGTATGTCCAATAGTTTCTCCTCACTGTTTTCCTAGATTGGGCACTATCAAAATTTACAGACAACTAAGAACTTACGATAAAGCTCTTTAATCCAAAATAGTTTCTTTCCAAAGAACCATTTTAAGTGATGACCATAATGTGAGTGATAAGAAAACTGAATGGGTAAAGGGTTTATAGCCATTTAGAATGGACCATTAGGGTCAATACAGAAAAGAGCAACTGCTTAATTGTTTTTCTTCTTTTTTAAAATTTAACTATGCATTTTCCAAAGTGACAGCTAAAAATGTAATGGAATGCTCTTTCAATATAAGTACAGAAAAGCATAAATTCAAGAGACTAAGTGGTAGACCAGAAAATAAATCACAGTTCTTAGATTGGGGTTCTAATGCATCTGCAAGTTGATTTAAAAAAATCTGGCCCATGTAGAAAATTTTGCCTTGTAAATCTCTTTTAATCTACATGTTCCCCTTCATCCCTTACTTTTCCTTATAATTTATCTGTTGAAAAATCTAGGGTTTTTGATTGTTAGAATTTCCTACTGTCAGCACTTTGCTAATTGCATACTCACAGGGAAGTTCAACAGGTTCTGTCCTTTTCCCCCTGCAAATTGGTAGTTGGACCCAAAGACTTGATGACTCATGTTTGCCTTTTTTATGCCTCAGTTTCTTAATTTGAAACCGTAATTTGAAACCACACATGAAAGTATTGCAGCTCACTGGGATGTCTGTACTTATTACTGCAGAAGGAGCAGGGGCTAAGAATAAGCATGGAGAGAGTGTGCTCAGACCCTGCAATTGCCCAGCTTCTGGTCTGAGCATGTAAGATGCATGATTTCAGACAAACCTCAAGCTCAAGCTTTCTCACTTATAAGACAAAGATACCACTCACCTCATGAGATTGCTATGAGGGTTAAATGGAGCGACACATTCAAACAAGATTTTTAAACTGTAAAGTGCTATAAAATCATACAAGTCATCATTACTCATTACCAGGGGCTTAAATAGTTTTATAATAAAAAGTTTTAAATGTCTTAGAGAATTAATTTCTTCAGAAAGATTAGATATGGCATTGACACAAAACAAGGAGATGATTTATTGACTTAACGAATACTTGTGAAGGAATAAATGACAGCCTCCCAGCCCCGCCCAGAAACTTACAGCCCTATGACTCAGGAGCTGAGTTCTGTAGGATGAGAGCTTGTAGGCTTCTAGCATACACAAACATCACAGTACCATTTAAACAACTCACTCCAAAGCCACTCATCAAAATGTCGAGTAATGATTTATAGCAGGTGATACTGAAAAAAAATGCTGATTTTTATTTACCTTTCAATCTGTGCAAATCCATTAACTATGGATTCTAATGCTCTTCTTCAAAGCACTTTGCCAGGTCACTTCCCTTCTTCCACTCCACATCCTGTTTTCTCTGAGCTTCTCACATAAATTTACTTGAGGGTCCTTCTGCCTATTCACCTACCTCACACCTCTGACCTTCTCCTCAGCCACAGCCAATGTCTGAGCCTTCTTTTCTTTTTTCTCTTGCCCACCCAACTTATGTCCAATCCATCTTTCAAGAAGTTTCTGAAATACTATTTCCAGGTTGTCTTGACCATGTGGTTAAGAAGAAGCCATTCTGAGTTTCATTCTCCTATATGGAATCCACTAGCTACACAAAGCCATTTACTTATTTTTAATTTTTTAAAATTAACTTTTTACTGGAGTACAAGTTGCTTTACAATGTTGTGTTAGTTTCTGCGGTACAGTAAAGTGAATCAGTTATATGTACACATAAATCCACTCTTTTTTAAGATTTCCTTCCTATTTAGGTCATCACAGATCACTAAATAGAGTTCCCAGTGCTAAATACTAGGTTCTCATTAGTTATCTCTTTTATATATTGTGGACCAATCTCCAACTCGTCCCACTCCTACTACATGAAACCACTTAGATTAACCAAAAATATATATATTTTTGGCCATGCTGCACAGCTTGCAGGATCTTAGTTCCACAACCAGGGAATGAACCCACACACTCAGCAGTGAAAGTGCAAAGTCCTAACCACTGAACTGCCAGGGAAATCCCTAATTTAGCCTCAGTCTTGCTAGTCACATTTTCAAGTACTCGGTAGTGACATATGGTAGTGGCTATACTATTGCAGAGTGTAAATATTATAGGACACTTCCATTATTGCAGAAAGTTTATTGGATAGCACTGTGCTGCAGCCCCTTTCCTCTCCCTCTTCTATACAGTCTTGGAAGACAATGTGGAAGAAATATAAGCTTTGAAATTAGATGCCCTTTAGCTTTTGAATATTGGACTTAAAAGTGACTATATGAAACTGTGTAAGTGCTCTGCACAATGCCTGTCAGAGGGTAAGTGCTCAGTGAATGGTAGCCATTAATAAAATACTGTTTTCCCAAGTAACTCCAGAATCTCTAATTTTCCTTTTAACAGTGTATACAAGAATCTGGAGAAGCAACAGCAAATGTTACTTCCTTTTCTGCGAGGCTGTGTGGCATATTCGAAAAGTTATGGACTTTGAATGTATAAAGACTTATTCAAACCCTCCTCTGCCACTTTATTATCTTAGGACCTTGAGCAAATTAATCTCTGGTGCTCAGTTTCTTCATCTGTAATATGGGAACACTAATACCTACACTGCACAGTAGTAATGATGATTAGAGATAATGTATGTAAAATACGATGTCTTGCATACAGTAAGCATTCAAGAAATTTATTACAGAAAGCAGGTACTATTAATTCACCTTATAGAGTGCCACGTACTCAACATAGTTGCATATTAAGTGATTGTTGCTGTTAGTAATGAAGGTCAAGCTAGTAAATCTTTTGTAGGATGACGTTTTGCATTGTTTTAAGAGTTTCCCCTCAATAGGGCTTTCTCTAGTATTCCTACAGTGCAGCTAAACTAAAGTTTTTCTCTATGGTATTATTAATTCTGCTCATAATAGTTCTCTTAAATTTATATAAGAAAAAAAATGAGTATTCACAATCATCAGACAGGCTTTAATTTACCATTATCCAGTAGTTTTTACTACTATGAAGACACTTATGGAGTGGCATGCTGGATTGGAATTGCAAAGATTGGCATGAAGAACTGTCACCATCACTGTCACCAGTGAAGGCTGCAGCTTAAAATTATGCCCAGACAGCAAGTCTGAAATTTCTACCTCCAGAGAAAAACTTAAAAAAAAATCACAGTATTTTTAAAAACAGAGATTAAATGCATATATGAAAAATTGGAGGGCAGAAGGAAGGAGAAGGAAGCATTTTGTATCCTTAGATCCTCTTACAAATTCATGCTGCCAGGAGAAGGGCAAACAAGCATTGAGTCTCTCGTTTCCAGTAGCTGGTACACCCTAAGTGAGAGCACATTTCAAGCAGTTGTTCTACCAGCTTGGTATGTCTTGTTCCTTCATCTGCTAGAATGCTTGTGGGTCTTTCTAAAATATCCTTGGAGGAGTAGATGGAAAGTGGTGAATCAATTTAGTATCTAGTCACTCCCCAGGGGGTAAAAAAAAGAGTGACCAAGTAACCAAATGAAGAGAGCTATGAGTTCAATAACCAGGATCATCCCATGGCATGGATTTTGTTATCATTGAGCATAATTCCTTTATCTCTTAGAGACAATCGACCTTCAGCCAGGGGAGTGTAACCTTAAAACCTCATAACTCAATTTAACCTAGTGTTAAAGTTTGGGGTGACATTTGTCAGTGCTGGGGCTGATACAATCAGTCTGAGGGAACCTAGAACAAAGAGTGGTGGGTGAAGAGCGTGTCACCTCTGTGCACATTTGTTTCCTTGATGAACAAGGAACTATTAGCTGCAGAGAAGGCATTATCTAGGTGAAGAATGATGCTGATTATTTTAGTTGCCTCTCCTGCAATTGTGGGGTAGAACAGAGGGTCTCAGTGAGGTAAGCAGCAGGTTTTTTACTGTGATGCTGAGGATTTTTTTTTAAATTAAGTTTAATTTGGAAAGGTATATAGACACATAGCTCTTCTTCAACAGAAACCAGAAATCAATTTGAGATATAGACCTCTTTTCAACCTCTGCTCTTACTTCATTAAATCAAAAAGTTCTACAGTACTGAATCATATAAGACTTTAAAAAGTCTAAAGGCTTAAACAATTAGTGTTGGGTTAAAAAACAGATTTTATACAAAATTCAAGAAGAACTTGTTAAAACATCTGAAGGGGGAACTAATATATTCATTGAGCATGTGGCTTTCTGAGCATGCACCATCTTCAAATTTTAATTCTCAATAAATTTAAACTTCAATTGTGAACTTCTATATAAAATATTATTCCTAAATTCACCTTCCCAATAAAGTTGTTTACCACTTAACAGAGTCTTGTCATGTTATGTTTTAAATTAATAATTGCTGTCATTGACTCTAAGTAGAAATGTAACCTGTAAAGTATTTAAAAAAAAAACTACTCATAATTTTAGTTTGCTCTTAAAACTACAAGTATTTTAAATTACAATTGTTATTTCAAAACATTTTTCCTTAATTTCACTATTAGGCAGAGTTCATGATATTATTACATCTTTAAATAATTTATAACTTTTATAAAAGAATAACAATGTTAACTCTTCTTTGAATGCAGATTTTCTGGTTTTAGATGTAAATTTTTATTTTTATTTTTGCTGAATATGTTTATTATTATTATTTCTTTTCACATGTCTGGATCTGCTGGATTACAGACTTATAATTTAAGTTTTTAGAAACTTAGAAATCCAGGAACTTTCATACAACAAACTCATTAAAATATATTTCAGAATCTGACTCAGATAACAACATAAAATATCTACTTTTATCATTTAAAAAATGACCAGCATATTTCATTTTAAAAGGATAGTAAAAGTTTCTTAATCAAAAACTTCTTAGAGGTTTTTTACCACATGGATTTACTGCAAACTTGCTGTATCTGCCAGGCCAGTAAACCTGCCAGCCCCTTTAGTCAATATCTCACATTGAGATGCCATGTTTTAAGAATCTTCCTGATCAGGTAAATATTATAGAATATATTCTTTTCTAACCCTATAGACATACCTTTCAAGGGCATATTTATAAGAGCTGGAAGGACTGAGGAAAAATAAAACCCATACTGTTTTTTAGAGTTTTAAAATATTCTTTATTGGAATTTCAATAATTCATTTAGCAGAGTATGCAGAAATTTTTATAGAAATCTTTTCTTAATTTTACACTTTTGCCATATGTTGAAAATCATCTTTAATATGGTCTTATATCTTCTAGACTGAAAGACAGAATATGTTAGACTTTGTCAGTGTTAACTTGGGTAAGAGTTTAAAGAGCATTGTAACTAAATCAGAACTCAGTTTTCACCTATTCCATATAGGAGAAGTAAACAAAATCGTGAAAGCTTTTCCTAATTCTGATTTCTATAGTGCTAGACCAGGATCCCTGCAACACTCTGAACAGTGATTCATACTGTAACAGTCATAACAGCAACACTAGTAACAATCATAAGTGAACTGTAAAATGTGCTGTAAATACTAACTCAACTGTTAGAATTAACCTGTGCAATTCCAAAAATTTCACCTTAACTAACTTCTTAAAAAGAGTATAAGAAACAACAAAAACGCTAAGGAAGGCCACCACCAGAAACAAAATGTAAACATCCTAAAAGTTTATAAATTTATGTACTTTTGCAAGTTCGTCTGCATTTATTTTTTGCTAGACATATTCAGTGTAGTAACCTAGCCTTCTTAACTAAACTGATAATTAATATCAATTTTTCCAACAGTTGTGCTAAATTTCTTTGCATCCAGTATGCAAAGTCCTTATTCATACATGTACCTTTCTCTCTCATTTAGATAAAGCTGGGACTTCTTATACAGCTGAAAAATGTCTTTCCACTGGTAAGACAAGTTATATATATATTGTCTCTTAACATGAAATGAAACGTATTTTTTAAAAAGTTAATATATATTTAGAATTATATTATGATTTGATAATTTATCTATGGGACAAATATAAAAGCAGTGAAAAGTTGTTTTTTTGGAAACCAGGATTTAAACAAGTGAAAAAGACAGTAAGAAGTTTCTCTGGCTCCTTTTTATGTCTTATCTTAAATGAAAAGGGTATTTTAAGGAATTCTAAATTAAGGGAGAAACACTTAAAAACAACATTATCAAATTTAAATAAATTTGTTATTCTTGAAGAAACAACATGCAAATGATTCCACAGGACGAGCTCCTTGAATTGACCTGGTGTTCCTCAGAAAAATTCAGAAAAAATTCTTGCTTTACAACTTTACAACTGAAAGCATTTGTAATATGGAGTGAAAAAGCAAGGAAGAAGTAAGTAACCTGCCCTATTTTCAGCTTTAAAGATATGACAAGGAAAATAAAAATTATTTATAATGACATTTAATAAGAACTCAGATGAGGTTTTCTAGGAAAATCTCTTCTATCCTATACTTTGACAACGATCACAAAACTCCAACAAACCTTCCTACACCGCCTTATACCTACAAAGCCAAATATTTGCAAACAGTTTCTATATTACAATGTATCAACTGTAACCATCCAACAAATTGGCTGTTTTAATTTCCCTAATTTTAATGCTAAAAGAAAGAATACAAAATCTTAAACTGATTAATGAATTTGAGTTAATAAACAGTTTTTCTAAAATGAATCTTTTTCCAATAGCCAAGTAAACACTTATCTTGAAGTAAGAAAGCTACCCTAAAAAGAGCTCTGTGAAAGTATATATGCTTAATTTCAAATCAATAGTTCAAAGAACATGTACCTAAGAGCAGTTGTAATTTTTTGATGACCAAACTAATTGAAACAGAAACAGGTATAACTAAAGGCCATTATCTGCATCTCTACTCAAAATTATAAGAATGTTCCAAAGTTTTAAAGAAACTCCACAATTTAGTTTGTCTCATGAAAAGTATGGCCTTAACATGAAAAAATCAGATCCAGCCTGAAAAACCTGACCACAGATTAGGAAACAGGGGTATATAAGATCCCTCAACCTGACCACAGATAAATCTCAAAAATGTTGTCAAATTATTGTTTTTCTAAAAGTGTAAAAACTAGACTTTTACTATGAAGATCCATAAATGCTTTGTTATTAAGAGATTCCATCTTTAGGTTTGTTAAATTTTGTCTTCAGATATTCAGAGGAATGTCAATACTAAAAATTAATAAACAGCTGAGATTAAAATTATATTCATACAGCTTAAGGGAGAAGCACATAAAGTGAATTAATTTCCCTGTTTGAAAAAAACAATTATCATCTCTTCAAATGGGGGAGAAAAAGAGAATCCGTCAAAACTGCCAGTTCTCTATTTAATATTTAAGTCATTATGCTATTCTTACCTATTTCACCTGTGAAACCCCTTCTCATCTTGTTCTGCTATCTCCATGCCACTCTTCTCTTGTACTTCCTCCGTGGATATAATATTAAATCCTCTCTTTTAAAATTAAAATATTTAATATTAAGAATCATGGTCTCTAATTTATTTCTAGAGCTCTTAGAATTGCTAAACAGGACCCCACTTTTTTTTCATTAGAATGTGACTTGAGCATAAAGGCAATCTACCTCAACCAATATTCAAGTTTTTCAAGTAGCTTAAAAAAAAACTACTGAGGGGCAGTGTCTAACTTTAATCTATCTTTTCACCTCCTGGATTGCCATGTAAGGCATATTAATAGCAACTCTTCATTGGTTCTTATCTCTAGACCAACTATTCCAAGGAAGAACAGAAATGTTACTTTTAATGGCCTCCTAGAAAAACAATTTTGTGCTACATGTAGAAGTTTTTTCCATAGGCAATACACTTGAATTCATCTGCATGCCAGTTCAATCTTCCCTTCATCTGTTTGCTACTTACTAGACATTTAAGTAAATATAACTGAAATTCACAGAAGGAATGCTACAATAATATATTATAAAACTAATAAATTAATTTGTTATAGCCGATATAGGATATCTGTTTAAATCTGTTAGAAATGCTAACAATGTCCATTTTTAATGGAAAAGAAAAAAGTACCTGCAAATTTGGTTTAAAATTCATATTCAAGCCTCCCTCATTTATTTAGGAATATAAACCCTCAAGATTATGGTTTTACTTGTCCTCCTCCTGACTTGTGTAATAAGAATATACTGAAATGACAGTTGTTAAGAAATTAATATTTTTTAGGTTTTAGGGCATTAATAAAAGAATAGGAACTTCTCAGATCTGAGTGTGTGTTTGTGCTTGAATATCTATACATACACATGGCAATCCACTCCAGTATTCTTGCCTGGAGAATCCCATGGACAGAGGGGCCTAGTGAGCCACAGTCCACGGGGCTGCAAAGAGTTGGACACGACTGAGCGACTAACGAACAAACAATACAATATATATGTATATATATGTGTGTGTGTGTGTAATTTTTATATGTCATAGTCTATAATTTTTAAATTCTTGGATTCATTCCCTATATTCACATGTTGAGAACTTATGTATCTTATAGCCTTGGACATCATTTTTAAAACAAAACAATTCAGAAAAGTTCAAAAGTAATATTTTCTTTTACCACAAGAGGGGGCTAGAGAATTCTAATCTCTTCTAAGGTCTATAAAACCCTTCTAACTGCTGCTTTATAGACATTCAATTACAACAGGCCATAATACATTAAGGCATTAAAATACACATATATCCCAACATATGCCAAAGCAAGAACTACACTAGCGTGCCCACCAGATGATCACCAACACCAACATCAAATAAACACTTAGGCGTCTTCAAAAGGTTTATATGAGATTTTACACTTTAGTCAGCTCTTTTGGTTAGGTGAACCCTTTGGAATGGAAAATATCAAGGAATGTGACAAAATGCCCAAGAAGTGGAGAGTATGACAGGAGAAGAGTGAACTAAGGATTAAGAGAACTGAAATTTATGTAGTTTGGAAAAGTGAAGACTCTAGGGATGAATGTTCATAGTCTTTAAATACCTTCTAAAGGTAACAATATAAATGAATTAGGGGAATTATCCAGTCTCGGAAGATGGTATAGAAGAGAGCAATGGCCTGAAACTAAGGAAGGAAAAGTTTAGGTTAGACATGAAGAATAAATTAGTAATAATAGTTGGGCGGGAAATATGTCCTGCAAAGGAAGGATACAGAGCATAATGGCTATATTTGATAATTAATTAAATGAGATATTAGTAAGAATGATGTGAATTCATTAGAAGGGCTAGATTAGATAACTCAAGTGATTTTTTTTCCCCCTAAGCTGTGACAATCTCTAGGCCCAACTACGTACTTGGATATTCATAAATGTCTTTCAATGATGATAATGGTCATTTGTAGAAAGGAGTGCTCATGATCCCAGTTAACCCTATGTTTTTTTGATTAAAACAAAATCTGGAGTATTATTATGAAATAACATAATTACAAAATTAACCATTAAAATGATGCTTATCTCATAGAGAATTCCATTAAAATAAACTATACCATATAAGCTATGGTATAAGCTATAGCTAATAAACTATACCATATAAGCTATATCCTAACAGCTCATAGAAATAGGTCCACAAGTAATTGGCTAAAGGTTTCTATAAGTGAAAATTTTCCATGAAGGAACAACTCCCCTATAAATCCCAGTTTTACAAGCCAGAGAAACCACTTTGTATAATCTTTCCCTCTAGACTAATGTATCTGGGTTTAAGCTACTTAGGGCCTAACATAAAAAAGCCTGTCACTCAAAGTCAGAAAGGCAGTGTAGAGCATAAGTGTAATTATAGTTTATGAATTCAACAATCTTCCCATAGTAGACAATAATATTCTAGATTAACATGTTTCAGCATTGTTTTAAACAGCATTACTAACATTTACTTTTTACTTGAAAAGCCAGAGTTCTATGACAAAGCAAAAGAATTTATGGCTAGAAGAACAAAGATCACCAAAGCATGAAGAAATCACTCTACATATACACTTACATATATATACAACAAAAATATATAAAGCATAATATATATTAAGTATAAATATAAATTTATGCCTATATAAATTAAGTATATGTATCTACATACTTGGCCTGAAAGTTTTATGCTTAAACAAAATTCTTTCACATTTAAGTGAATATTAAACTTTGAGATAAAAATGGTCAATGGCTTTGCAGCTTGAAGAAGAATGGTCTGCCTTTGACTCAGTTTTTTATATATATATATATATATATATATATATCTCAGATAACTATATTACATTAGCAACCAAAACACTGTATATCATTTTGCCACCACTGTAATGACCACACTAACAACTTCAATAATCACATACTAGGACTTTCATACTACCACTACACTCATTGACTCGTTTAGAATTTGGAGAGAAACAAAAAATATTTGAGGCAATATAAAAAAGCTTAATCTCATCAGCCAAATCACTCACTTAAAAATCAACTATTTACATTTTTAAATGGCCACTGTTACTTCACTACTAATTATAGTAGAAGCTCAATAAATGTTGACCTTTCAAAGAATGGGCTTTTGCTCATATTGCTAGTGTGGAAAAAATTTCTAAAATCACGTTGGCTATAGCAAAGGCCAAATCTTATCCTGACTTTCTTTCAAACTACTCTAAGTCCATCCAATTTTTTTTTTTCCTGAAAACTCAGTCCTTCAAAATCAGCACTTGATTATGTACCATATACCTTATTGTGGGAGTGTTCAGTCTTCTCTCTTCAACTAGATTATTTACTCACTAACCAAAGGAATTGTACCTTATTTCTTTTTGTATCCTCCACTCATCCTCTAAATTCATAACTGAATAAGGGCATTCAATATAGGAATTCAATAACTAACTCTTCATTGGCAGTCTATTAAAATCTATAACATGGACAAAAAGGCCAAAAAAGATAATGAATTAGTTCTCTGTCAAGTCAATTCAGAAACTAATTGTATGCTATTCACAACTGTAATTGTCCGAATTTATGGAGCCCTTTGAAATTCTTTATAAAATACTGCTTCCAAATCATTCTGGGAAGATAACATATACAGGCCAGAGAGACACACATGTCTGAAGAACTTGACTAAAACTTCTGCAAAACACCTTAAAGCCCATGGGCCAGGCAAAGCTATCTGGGCCTGCACTGAAAAGCATGCTGAGATCAGGCAGGTGAGGAAAGTACACAGTATGGGTCAGGGGAGGCTGTGCCCAGGTCTTGGTTTTCTTACTGATTCTGTCTTGCTGACCATAGGACCAGGCACTTGACCTTTTTTAAAGTGTAGTTTCCATTTTGATAAAACAGAGATTAGACTGGGTGATTACCAAGTCTCTTCCATATCTAAACTGCCATGGTTTTAATGTTAAAATGTGGGTTAAGTTTGCAAGGAGTTTTTCCTAGTGAAAGCAGCATTATGGAAGCTATCCAACAATCAACACATGTGAGAGTGCTTTACTAAAGCACTGGACAGAAGGTTAGAGTTTAAATACGCACCAACAGCCCAAACATGCTTGGCTGAAGAATGAAAAATGAGTAGTTCATAGACAGATAATTGTTATTGTTTTTTTTATTCTTCACAAAACATGTATAATCCTTGGTAATCATTTGTTTAAGTTATATAAATTACTGTCAACTTTGAAGCCCAGTTTGTCATCTTCATCTGTGATTTATACCAGACTATATAAACGACATGATGTCTTAGATCTAATAAGACATTTATCTTCATGAAGGAGGCCACTGCAATCCTGAGTGACAGCTTACTTACCCTTATCACAGTTAACTCAACACTGAGTCCTTAATTTCTCCCAATGATCTGAAATCTGATGGACTCACCTGAAGCCAACAGAGACTTATTCAGAAATCTACCATGCTCATGAAAGTAGGTGTTTTACAGTAGGAATATATTCTTTGACTCTCAAAACACAGACATAGAAACCAGTTTTGTGCTCTTCCACAGTGTACACTCTAAATACACAGACATAACTTCTGTAGGTTTGACAGGAGTCATATGCCTTATTAAAGAAAAATATACCCACAAGCAATAAAGATAAAAGCAAATAACTGAAGAATAAACATAAAATGAGATAAATGCTTGTTTGAATGTATGTATGTTTATTTATATAATCATATATGGAGAGGGACTATTTGAGTCACTTCTATTATCATCATATAATAGAATAAGAAGGTACTAACAACCCTAAATATGTTCATATAGTTTATGTAATTTAAGAAAAATATACATGAAGAATGTAATGTGCTTGACCCCATCAGTGAGAAGGAAGCAAATGGCTTGCTGTTTTTAGGCCATTAACTCTTTCAACCTACTAGAGTACCAATGACTGAACTTGCAATAGCTTTCTAACATTCCAAGTAAAGCAGCCATAAAACACACACATTTTCCTCCAAAGCTGTCAGCAGTATTCAGCCTAAGGTTTACCTGATCAGAGGGGTCACTTACCACTAATCACTGCACCATTAATTCACACATCCCATAAGTACTATAAGAAGTGCAGTTTATTTATTATGTGAAACAATATAATTTATATAGTAAAATCAGGCCTTACACACAACTCAGAGCAATGAGGTCTCAAACAGGCTTGTGAACAAACATTTTTTTATCTTCACTGAATATAAAATCTATCAGGGGTGCTATGAGTAGACTTGCTATGGTTTTTCCAGTAGTCATGTGTGGAATGTGAGAGGTGGACCATAAAGCAGGCTGAGCACTGAAGAACTGATGTTTTCAAATTATGGTACTGGTGAAGACTCTTGAGAGTCCCTTGGACAGCAAGGAGATCAAACTAGTCAATTCTAAAGGAAATCAACCCTGAATATTCATTGGAAGGACTGACGCTGAAGCTCAGGCTCCAATACTTTGGCCACCTGATGCGAAAGACCCTGATGCTGGGAAAGATGGAGGGCAGGAGGAGAAGTGAGCAAGAGAGGATGAGATGGTTGGATGGCAACACCAACTCAATGGACATGAGTTTGAGCAAACCCGGGGAGACAGTGAAGGACAGGAAAGCCTGGCGTTTTGCAGTCCATGGTGTCGCAGAGCGCTGGACACGACTGACTGACTGAACAACAAATCCTCCAGTTATCATTACAAAACATTAAAAAATGTTTTTAAGAAGTGTTAAAAATGAAGCCATAAAACTGATTCTCTTTATTTTAAAAATATTCTGTTTTTTAATATATCTTTCAGAAAAGGCATGGAGTTGAAAATGGCCACTACTGGTACATTAGCAAGTCTACAATTTCTTTTAAATCAAGTAGCATATAAATTGGCCTATAAAGGCTCTTCACTTAATCATTTTTACTCTTCTCCAATGATGGTTACAGGTTTTTACTTTTCCAATTCTATTTTTCATTTTGCTGGAGAACAAGAATGCTTTATAACCTTTAACATCCAGATGTAAAAATAAGTTCGAAAAACATTCTTCCTCATTTCTTCCCAGATATATCTAACCAATACCATTTATTACCTTTTCCTTAATTAGAAGGTAATAATACATGATATATAATATTAATACATTATTACAGATTTCTGGTTTCTTCACTTAAAATCATTTTATTTTTAAAATTTTTCTTCCAGAAGGAGTCACTATAACCTTTTATAGAACTCTCTCTCTAACCCATCTTAAAAAAATTTATATATGTGTTGTTTAGTCACTAAGTCATTTCTGGTTCTTGCAACCCCATGGACTGCAGCCTGCCAGGTTCCTCTGTCAATGAAATTTCCCAGGCAAGAATACTGGAATGGGTTGCCATTTCCTTCTGCAAAAGATCTTCCCCATGCAGGGACTGAACCAGCATCTCCTGCCTTTGCAGGCAGATTCTTTACCCCTGAGCCACCTGGGAAGTCCCATATATACACGGGGGTTCTTCGTAATTATATATCCATTGTATATTTTGGACAATGAGAGCAATCAGATTTTGAGCTTCATAGTTGGCTGGCTTTTGTATAGTTACTGTATTGAATGCTTCATACTAAAAAAATTTTCCTTCAATATAGTGGAAACTGTGTCTTCCTAAGTCTATAAATCTAAATTTTATTACTTGTTAGCAAGTTTTCATTCCTGATTATGGGGTTACACTCTTGTTTGTAGGTGTCTCTCCATAGGCTATAGCCTGACATTCTCCGACTGAGGGCAATTTACAAAGGAAGAGGAGAAGGAATTGTGATTAGGTAGCAACATGCTCTCATTTTTATGCATGGTTTAGCATGTAACCTTGGCTTTCATTTTATGCTGTGCACCTGGTCAGGTTTCTATATTCTTCTAGATCTCTTTGTAGTTTTCACAAAAGCATGACCCAAACACGACACGCACCATGGTTATTGCTTCTCATCACTGAAGTAATGGCCAAATGGGTCAGACTGTGTCCTTGCATAGTTGTACGTTTAGGATACTGATCTGGCTAGAGCTGGAAAGCAACCAAGCTGAAAAATTTTAGGACTGATCTTTCAATTTTCTAATAAAGATAAAAATTCCAAGTGTTTAAAATAATGTTACTATAAATAAAATTTTTTTTAAAATCTTTTGTTGCTAATGGGTCACTGTAGCTATCTCATCAGCAAATGAAGACACTGTCCATTTGTCAACATATTAATAGTGTGTTTTCCCAATGAGATAGTCAGCTCCATGAGGGCAAGGACCGTGTTTGACCTTTTACTGCCTTATAGCTTTGCACAGCATTGCCTTATAATCTCTAAATAAGTATTTGTTAAAATAATGAATAAATAACATGTCAAATGTTACTGTTCTCTATAATGGTGTAATCTAGTAAAATAGGATATAAAGTTTACTTAAAATTTTAACATCTTTATAAGCGTCTCTTTAATTTCACAAGAAATGTACATATCTTTATTTTTCAGGGGAAGGAAACAAACATTTATTGTGTCCATTATCCATCAGGCACTAGGCACTTTGCTAGATTCAGTACTTTGCAGAAACATATCTTATCATCCTACAAATAAACAAGTCTGCTCTTACCTCTACTATTAACAGTGACACTTTGGGAATTCTTTCAACTTTAATGTGCTTTGGGATTTTCCAGGTAATAGGTTTACCTCTCTCAACACTAATCACTTTCTTTAATTTCAACTATTTTTAATGAAAACATTTTAAATATACTATTTCCACTTAGAGGTCTTTCTGGCTTACTTATTGTGTTCTCAGTTGTGTTTGGGAAAGCTGGAAATACTAAGTAAGTGACCTATGGATTAATGAGGCACTATTGTTCTAATTCTGTCAAGCATTAGATTGATCAAAAACAAACAAAACAAATTTTTTGTTTTGCACTGTTAATTTTGTATAATTATTAATCAGCTACCAATGTAATTATTAAGCTTTCAATCCAAATGATGTTTTTAGTATAAAAGCTGAGGTATTACTAACTGAGCTAGGATACAAAGCTCAAACAAAATAAACTGCTTTTGTGTGACTGAATCTATAGTTCTGTTTAGTGGTTATCAATTCAACGAAAATAAGAAAATACAAAATCACCAAAATGGCTAAATGAAATAAGAATTAATGACAAATTAAAAGGAGAAGGGAATGCAGGGATTATGAACACTTGGAAAATGCCAAAGTCGGAAGGAAATTTGGAAGAAAAATAAATACTAAGATCACAAACTAATAAAGAAAAATAAAGAATAATTTACCAACTTTACTCCAATCCCTAAGTGAATAATAAGCTTCCAATTTAATATTCAGTTTAGTAGCATTTCAACATCCCCCCAGCACACACACACTGCAAAGGCACAAGAGAGACTTTGATAAGATAACCATGTGCATCAATGATGATCAAACCTTCTGTTCAAGTGGCCAAATGCCAGAAGAGGCACAGTGAACTTCCCCACCCCTGGGATATCTGAGCCTGAGCCAGAAACTGGCAGCCACCATGCCAAAATTTTTATATTCATGTATCTTAAAAATTCATATACATGCCACTATATTATATACCAGTGTGTTTCTAATATAATGTTTATAAGGGTTGAATTATTTAACTCTTCCCATTCCCAAATCTTCAAATAAAATGGATGTTCCAGGAAGATCTGCATTAGGGTTCTTGTGATTTTCCCTTCCCCTTAGACAACACCAATATGGTCAGAGGGATGTGAGTATGGGTAAAAATGATATCCTATTATACTATGATAAGCTCAAGAGTCTCAAATAATCCTCAATAAATCAATAATTCAATAATCATTAAACAAAAGCTCGAATTCTCATGAACTTCACTGAAGCTAAAAAATATGAAAGAAGGTTAAACTGGGCCCTGCAATCTTAAAAAGGTCTCTTAGCTTTTCAGCTACAGTTCTTATAGAAAGATCAATAATGATGTCTTCCTGCTCCAATATGGAATTAGTGTTTCCCTAAGTACATTAACTTGAGAACTATTGAATTATCTCAGAGGATAGCACCACAATGAAACAAATAGTTGTTCTTTGCAAACGAGTGATTACCAATACAAAGAACCTTCTGAAGGCTGCTGGATTGAAAATGACCAAAGGCAAAGACCCCAGGACAAAAAGTATAAAAGTATGGTCATCCTAAAGACAGAAAGATGACACTCACCCTCATCCTGATAATCTGGCAAAAAAGGTGCATCTGATGTAAAAGAAGGGCCATGAGTTCCACTGTGATTATCATCGGAGCTGTCCTGTCCAAGGTAATTTTCAGGTTGGTCTCCCCCTGAGGGACAAAAAAGAAAGGAAAAAAGGTCATACTTCTGTCATCTTAATAAATGTCTTTGTAGATTCCTTCCAAGGCCAGTTAGTCACTCAGTCGTGTCTGACTCTTTGCAACTCCATGGTCTGTCCATGGAATTCCCCAGGCAAGAATACTGGAGTGGGTTGCCATTCCCTTCTCCAGGGGATTTTCCCAACCCAGGGACTGAACCTGGGTCTCCTGCATTGCAGGTAGATTCTTTTCCATCTGAGCTACCAGGGAAGCCCAGATTCCTTCGGTATTTACCAAATATATATACCCATTAATGTAAGATAATTTATAGAACCAACCTACCTGGATGGGAAATTTTCCATTCAACTAACTAGAACTGAGAAACTGCTAAAGTGAGGAGACCTTTTGCCACCAGAAAGAAATTTCCCCATCACACTTAAAATGAAAACATAGTTATAAAAATATCCCATTAATTACAACCTTTACCCTGAATGCCTCTATTTCCAAATGAAATAGAATAAATTACACAAAGAGTTAAACTTCTATACATAATACAGTGTAGCAAGGTCAAGCGGAGAAGTGGGGGAGCCAGGTGGGCTGCCGTCTATGGGGTCGCACAGAGTCGGACATGACTGAAGCGACTTAGCAGCAGCAGCAAGGTCAAGATTCTTTCCTTTGCTAAAAAATAAGAGAAGTAAAATTTGGAGAGAATCTGGACTATTCCAATTTAAATCACTACTTGTTTTACAATTTTAAGGAAGTTCTCTTTATAATTCTGGTTTACAGCCTATGCAACCAACCTCTTAGGAATTCTAAAAACCCTAAGAAGGTAATATTTGTTCTGCAAAATTGCTTTGATGAAAGATAATGTATATACAATTCTGAATAAGGCAATTAAAATAATGCTAATCTCTTTTGGGCGTTTTTGACACACTAGTGGATTACATTTTGTAGAAGTGGCCCATGCTATTACAACACTTTAAAAGGTTTAGAAAGAAGATGTTAGCTCATTCAGAAACCAGAAGAAAAGGCTCTGCACTGCATATGGCTTTCCTCAAAATCCCCCAAACAGAGGTACAGTCTGCTGATAAAAGGATACCAACAGCTGCTCAGTTCATTTCACAAACATGAAAAGAGGATTTTCAACTGAATTTAATATTATCTCAAATACTAATTTCCAAAGGAAATCACCAATGCTAATCTCAGCAAACACTGCAGAGTTTTGGCCCTGGATTTCAACTAGGGAGCAGTGAAACCGAACAACCTACATAGAATCTGTATTGCCTCACTTTAAAGGTTTATTTCCTACAATTAAACTAGAAGGATAGGGAGGATATAAAATGATTAAAAGTGGAAAGCTGTGGCCTTCTCTTTCCGTAAATTAGATGATCATATCTAGATTCCTCTGCAGACGCTCAGTGATAGGTAGACACCCATAACGGAGTTGAACCCCTGCAGATACAGGACTTTAAAGATAAACTGTGAAGTTTGTTGTGGAGAATAAAAGGAAAATTAAAACAAACAAACCCTTCACACAACAGTCACTGGCTAGAGTGGGAAGAAATGCTGTGTTTTACTAGGTTACTTGATCAAGATACAAAGCTTATAGTTCTGCTAAAGTACTACTGAGAAATTTCTATTATAAGCAGAAAAATTCTCAAATACTGAACTGAGGGCTAAAATTCTCAAAGTTTACATCACTGCAAATCCACTGAAATGATATGATCAAGGCAATCTAAATGTACAGCCTGGCAGGCAACCTGAAAGTGAGCTGTGAGGTTAAAGGAATTTAAAAATTTTGAGTCAAACAAAGATCCAGTTAAAAAGTAGTCATATGGGTTGCCAAGCAAAATTTAACATTTGTAGGACATAATGGGCATTATTTATCAACTGTCACTCCAGACTCAAAGTTTTCTGCTTGCTCCAGAAATCTGACAAATCTACTCTTACATATTCTAGCAGTGTAGGCTTTTTCTTAGAAAGCAAATCAGGAGGGGCTTTGCTTTGCTTTGTTATTTTAAATGAGCTTTTAAGGTTTGGAATAGTTGTGGATTTATTCTAAGTATTGCAAAGATAGTACAAGGAGTTCCTACATACTGTTCAAGCAGTTTCCCCAATGTCAACTTTTTACATAACTAGTGTATACTTGTCAAAATCAAGAAATTAGCATTGGTACACTGCTATTAACTAAACCACAGACCTTATTCAGATTCCACCAGTTTTCCCACTAGTGTCCTTTCCTTGTCACAGGATCCAATCCAGTTATATTTAGAGCTTCCATTTTTAAAGTATTATCCACAGTACCTGGCTGGATTTGGCATGCCTGGAGAATCCCGTGGACAGAGAAGCCTGGCTGGCTACAGTTGAGCTGGACATGACTGAAGTGACTTAGCGTGCGTGCGTGCATGATGAACTTCAGATGGAAAAGTCACTTCTATGTGATTCCTAGGGTGTCTAAACAGTTCCTCACGGTGAGTTTTTAACAGCTACCTCTGTGCTAAATAAAAGACCATGACTCTGTAAAGTATAAAACAACAAAGGTATGCAACTCAATGCAGGAAAAATAGAGCCTAGGTCAGTACTAAAAATGATTGCAGTGGGGGAAACATTTAAAAATACGTTTTACATCCAAGTGTAATTAGTTCCTGATGAGGGAAATGTAGCTCTAAGTGTTTTCAGTGTCATATCAAGTGGCCCAGTTCCCCTGGACACACACAGAAAAAAAGCCAGTGACATAGAAATAAACACTCCCATGTAATTAAAATGATTATAATTATTCAAGATGCAGGGGTGAAAAATTTTATAGAACTAACAATTACTGTGGTCATTTTGTATTTGTTGAAGTTTAGAACATAATTTTTTCTTAAAACATAATCGCAAGTAATCTCTGGACTTATCTACAGCTCTTACAATTGCAGTTACAAGTGGCCACAACCACAGTCCAGTGGGATCAGACATAAATGATCACAAACTACACTGACAGACATTTCCACTCAGGAGCTCTACAATTAGGGCTTAGAACTCCACCTGCTTTGAGTGGCTTTCTCACAAGCAAGACCCCTAGCCACTAGAGACACTCTTTCCCATTGCAACTCACTCAGAATCAATATATATCTATCCAGATATATATATTCTAACACACAATATATCTCCATTAATCACATCCACTACCTTCAGTCCCTTCCTTCTGTATTTCTAAACAAGATCTGGGGGAACTATATTAAGGGTTCACCTGCTATTAGCTGGTAATTTGCTCCTCCAATCTTAAGTGTCATAAGAATTGGGTACCAGAAACACCCCTTAGTATATTCAGTGGCAGGTTTCCACTGAGTATGGTGCTGAGGGGCCTGTAAGGAGGATGACTTCTCTATTGTTCTTTCCTTCGAGTCAAACTCAATTTCATTCATGCTCCATAGAGTGATAAGTTGGGAATTTCTGAGGGTTGGAGCAGGAAGATAAAGCAGCTTTGTGTCAGGTGTAAGGTAATTATTTGCTAGGGTTTCTGTGCTATTTGTTTTTATTCCCTGTGTTTTCATTAACAGCTAATGAGTTTTCTCCCTTAATTCTGAAACAATAGCTTGGCCACTTGAAGTTGGCTTTTTCTGCCATGAATTCAACCAGCTGTTGCTGCTCCATAAACTTTATGGAGAAGTGAATTAAACTGCTAAAAACTTTCATTTCCTAATTCAATTCCAAATAAAACAGGGGGGAAAATGAGCCATGATGATGCTCCCCTTGTAACTATTTTGACTCACAGCAAATCCATCTGATTCTGAACTTGCAGGTACTGTTTGCAGATAAAAACAAACCATAATGATGATTTTACCAAGCAATGAGAGAAAAATTTAAAAAGACAGAAAAAATTAAAAAAGCATAAAACGTAAACATAAAAACATAAGAATAATAAATACAACATATAAATATGTTTGTTTATTCAATATGCAAAGGCTCAATGTGTTTTTTTTCATGTTACTATGAAGTCATTAACTTTTACTTTTCTCCTAATTAATTATGAGCTATATTATAAAAACTTTATGCACATCTGCAACCAACTATATGGTATGGTTAAAAATTTTCTAGGGTTCGCTATTACTTCACCAAGTATCTTTGAATAATATAACGAAAATGAAATTAATGTAAAGTTGTCTGCATTGTTTTTGCTTTCATTGTTGACACTGAAAGGGAATATACAACTTCTGATCTATTTAATACTTAAGAACCTGTGAGACACACAGGTCCTTCTTTAAATTAATAAATCTTGAATAAAATGTCATAAATAAAGGAGTCTCTGATCCAATCCAGTTAGTTTTCATGCTTGATAGCGTTAATATTGCCAGATTTTCATGGACCAATTTCCTAGTAATGCAGTTCCCAAAGCTGAACTAAGGTAAGATTAGTAAAACTTCAGTTTATTATTCCTTATTCATAACCATTCACCTAAATTATTAAATATAATACCAACTAAAGAAATATATTGAGTACATACGTGTTCATATATGTGAAATATTATTCACATGTAAACATATTCTGGAGAACATTTGTAACACCATTTTGCACATACTCATGCGTTAGAAAATGTATGGTGTTTCCCACAGAACATCTTAGAGGCTTCACCTATTTCTAAATATCCATTTCGATTTGCATGGTTAGTTCTTGTGATTAATCCATGTATAGTGAAGGTCTCAAATTCTTCTCTGTTCTATACAGCCTGACTTCCTGCCCATCTTTTTTTTTTCTTTTGGCCTCCTACATCTAGCCATAACTCAATGTATAAATATTCTTTTTTCCCCCAAGGCCCTGGAAGTGAGTATAATAGTACTGAATGTCATTAAGTCTACAGAACAAATGATGGCCCAGGTAAAGAAAGTTTTCATTTATCATTCTTTTAAAAAGTTTCTCCAACTAGATCTTGAATGTGCAAGAAATAAATTGAGACTATGACTAAGTTTTTTAGCTTGGAATATTGTTTATACTAATTGTATAAATCATGCAAAGAATCACAGACTTCTTAAGAACCTTTAGGGATCTCATTTGTAAAGAGAGCATGGTTTAAATGATAAGAAATGGAATCAAATGGGTTGGATGCTTATAGCAGAATCACTCCAACAACCAAAAGGGCAGCATGGTTTAATAATACTTCCAGAATGAACTACATCTGTCAGGGGTGAGTTGGACAGGAAAATGCCCAGGGGAGCCAATGGAAAAGTTTCTTTTTTTCTCCTTCCTTTAAAAAAAAAAAAAAATCCTTCATGATGCAGTTTTTCGTTTTGACCAGTAGGGTGAGCTGCAGTGTGTAGCATCATCCTTTTTCTTCAAAAAAGAAAAAAAAAGGTAGCCACTGTGTGAACCCTCTGCTCTTTCCTTCCTTCCCTTGCCTCACACAGCAAATGCTGAGATTTTTAACCCTTCTTAGGTTTCACATAAAGACATAACTCCTGGACATTAACAAACTAGAAGACTGACAGCAAAATATGGACCAGATAATTGTATATGTGACAACGCACACTTCATAAAGCAAATTACAGCCTGTCAGCAATCATTCCGGCTTTACACTAACACATTCCACCCACCACTGTTATTGTTCAACTGCTACTAAAGTGGGACCTGCTAAGTCTGAATGTTTTCAATAGGAATGAGATTTTGACAGAATTCAAAACATGTAAATCTAGGTATTTGGTAGTATGTAGTAAATATACTACAAAATGAATGCATTTATTATTTGGCAGCCAGGCACTCATAACGGAAATTATTGGTTCATTGTTCTGTTTTCCACTGTATTCTAGGCATTTAAGTCTTACTATGAAGCTATTCAACTGAATTTTCAACATGTTTTGACTTATAGGAGAAAGCAGCTCTAGTAACAATAAAAATATAATAGCTAACTGAACTCTTACTGGTTACAGGCTTTGGGTCAAGACCCTTTAGGTACTATCTCATTTAATCTACAAAATAATCCTGTGATATACTATTAACCCAAAGTTACAGATAAAGAAATTGAGATCTAGAGATTAAACAATTTACCCAAAGTCATACAGGTGACTCATAAGTGGCTCTGACCCCACCTTGTCTGATTATTAAGATCTTGTTCTAATTCACTGAGCTGTACAGTCTCCAAATATGCATGCTTTGTAAATTACAATTATTACTCAAAGGCAAAGCATACTGAATGACTTGAATTTATAGCATGTGCCATTAATCAGTATATTTTTTAACTTCAGTAAGGTAAATCTATAAAATCAAAAGTATAATTTATTATAAGTAGTGGGAATACTAGTAGTCATATTATGCATGAAACTAACAAAGTCAAATGTGGTCAATTATTTGGTCAAGAAAGAGGTGGTCCAATTTATAGGTTCAAATGCACCTATTATAGTATTGTTGCAGTGATTTTTTTAGAAATACCACTTTTTAGCATGAAGCTCATGCTTACAAAAAAATACAACATTTTGGGTTTAGTCAGATCAATATGTTGAATTTTTTTCTAGTGACGTCTGTGATTTTGTTTGATCCTGGATATTTTGATGCTGCTTCAGAAAAAGTGAGGCAACATGTTCCACACCCAAATACAGCTTTGACCTGGCCTAGCTATAGAATACATTTCCTTTCTGACACCACCATACTTAAGTCTCATAGTAGGAAAACGCCTCAAAAATATGCCGTTAACTCTGAATGCAGCAATTTTATTACTACTTGATTTATCTTGCTCTCTTTCCTTCTTTTCCTTTCTCTCAAATAATAAACTGAGCAGACCTCAGCACCTAGTCCCTGTCCTGATGCATCATCCTAGGATCTATCATATCCCAATCAGCTTATATTACTTCTTGAGAGAAACTATAAGCCCACTTGGATTTCAATATTTTCTGCTGAAGAAGAATGGGACTACACTGTCTACAGGCCAATATAAGAAAATTTCACAAAAGACAAAGAAGTAAAAATAAAATAACGTATAATAAAGAATGTACTATGGGTAAGATAAGCAGGCCTGAATACGTGAAATGTCTTTTAACATACGGAAGAAAAAGTGAGTTTTCTTTGTGAGTAACATAGACCTCCAATACCACTAAAGCTGGAATGGCAAAAAGTGACAAAATTCAGCCTCCTTTTGCCCCTCTGCCTAATAGGAACTCCTGTTCATATATGAAAATAACGTGTATAACAGCAGCATTAACAACCAAAGCCTCTTACCATCAACAATTCTGTTCAATGTTTGGTCTTTTTTGGAACAGAAGTTTCACATGGAAAAGTATCTCCTTATATTTAAATTCTATTTTTCCATCTTTATTGGGGTACCACTAAAAAGGAAAGTGCCCTAATCTTAAGAAAAGTGGTATCACTTTTTAAGTTTAGGAAAATGCTTTTTAGAGATGAACTGTGATCAAGAACTTTCTAAACTGGCAAGTGTGTGTTAAGTGCATGTCAGGTGACAGGGATAGACAAGTTCAGAGATTGGTTCTTCCACTCTGCTTCTCAAATATTAGTACTGACTGGAATCTTTATTTTATATATCATGTAACTCCCATTGTACATAACTTAACAGTTCCTTTTCTGTTTTAATAGGATTTAGCCTGGTAAACAATAACTATTAAACAAGTTTCCAAGAGAAGTATGTGTTGCTGAGAAGCACAGTGAAATGCTATATATAGAATTGGGCTTAACCATCACCTTATTCTGTCTCCAGATATCAAACAAACTCACTGGCTTTCAAGTCCAAGGGCTTATTCACAAAGAATTTTAAGCAGAAACCCCAAAAATGTTGTATTCAAATTAACCGGAGATTTCTCTCAACACTTTGGGTCCAAACCATGAAAATTCATTAGAGACAAAATTCATGAAGTAAATTAATATTTATACCAAAATTCTGTGTTCAGGAACTGTACTCTTTACCTGATTTTCTGTATTGATCCAGGGATAATTCTATCTAAGAAAAAATAGTTTATAAGTTTTTTTCCTCAACAAGTTTCCAGGCTAATCAAATAAAATTAAAGCAGTCATTAACTTATCACTTTCTTTGCCATCTACATAATGACAAGAATCAGAAGTTCTATGAGCTTTTAATTATCACACATGCAAGAAAGAAAGACTAAGATAGGGTAAAAAGGTATTCTTTATCAATTACCATGGGTAATTGACATGATCCTATTTTATTACTGATTTTAAAGTACACTTTTAAGTGGTAGGTTAACTTGCCACACTTATGTAATACTGGTTTCCAAACATGAAACAACAGAGAATACTGCTATTTTATATCATCAACAGGATCTCACCTATAAATTCATATGTAAAAATAAACAAGGAAAAAACATGAATGGATATAAACTACCAAATCATGATTCTATTGAAAAAGAGCTACTGTATTAAATCGAGATTTTTGGTGTGCTTCTTTTTCTCCCAAGCTTTGTTGATATATCATTGACATACAATATTGTATTAGTTTTAGATGTATATCATAGTGATTTAATATGTGTATACATTAAGAAATTTGGGGGGGATTTTCCATAAACTTTTAATGAATTGAAAATATATTAACAGGTAAGACTTCTCCGCCAAGACTGTAAGTTTAGTCAACATCCATCACCTCGCATAGCTACAATTTTGTTCTTATGATGAGGACTTTTGAAATCTACTCTCTTAGCAACCTTCAAATACACAATACAGTATTGTTAACTACAGTGAGCTTTATTAAATAAAAAAGTTAAGTATGCCCAGAGCAAAAATTTCAAACATTACAAGAAGGCTTGTAATGAAAGCTCATCTTTCTTCCCTTCTCATGGTTCTTCTCTCTAGAAGCAATATGTTTTGTGGGAATTCTATGAATTTTCTGTCTAAATATAACAAGTGTCTGTGAGAGTAGTAAGTCTTTTTGTTTAAAAAAAACAACAAAGGTAACATTTGTCTTATCTTGTATCCTGCTTTTCCTCCTAATCATTTATCTTGGAGGTTGCTTCATATTAGCAGAAATAGACTTACTTCACTTTTAACTAATTTTTAGCCAAAAAATAATTAATGCACATGGTGAAAATTCAAATCGCACCAAAAGATATAAATAACAAAGATTTTCTCTGTACTCACACTGGTACCCATCTCAGCAGGGGTACCATGGTTAATAGATTCATGTGTATCCTTCCAAAAATATACTATATACAAATAAAAGCAAGCAAACTTACATGCATGTGTGTGCACATACACACAGAGTACACTGTCCAAACTGCCCTCTTCATTTAACAATATGCCTTGGAGAGCTCTCCATGATACACATATATATTCCTTTAATCTCTATGTAGCACTCCATTAAATGCATATAACATACTTTATTTAACTAGTCCCCTATTGCTGAGCATTTAGGCTGTTTGGAGTCCTTGCTATTCCAAACAATGCTATAAAAGAACATTTGTGTGTATAATATATTGTACAGGGAATACAGAAGGCAGCAGCATCTGATTCAAATGAGTTCTTTTGCCTGCATGAAAGTCAGTTCTTTTTCTTGTGTCTCAAGATCACATATACTAAGATGGGACTTTACAAAGGACATCAAAGCCTTATAAAATTTTAAGGTTAGAAAGGAAAAAAGTGAGTCTTTTTGTTAAAAAAAAAACAACTAACCTTTGATAGAAGCTGCAAAATAGTGCATTAATTTAAAAATGCATTATTGCATTATGCCACTCTAGAAAAACCCAACCAGTAGATGTATAGGAAGTAAAATATTTGAAAAGGTATCAAAGTCAGTAATTAAATTCAAAAACAATGTGTGTGTATATGTCCACTTTCTACAGATTAATTTGTATAACATGTAGCAAATAGGGAGAGGGGAGAAAGGTCCAAAGGAAGTCAAGTCACAAAAGCAGCTGTCAAGATTGTTGATGCTAAAAGTTTGGGCTAAAGCCAAAGGCAGGAGCATTCATCCCGTGTACATTTCCCCCTATTAAATTCCCAAAAGACATGGAAAACATTCTGGAAGATTTCTTTTTAAAAAGTAGTATAGGTTAGGATATTCTAGGTTCATAACCAACACTTGTGTTTATAAAATATTAGCATTCCAGGAATAGTGATAGAAAGACACTTAACAATAAATTACAAATATTGTAAATTCAGACTTTTTCTTACATTTGCAAACACATCATAAATTTAGGCTATGTTTCTTTGTGTAAATCCTACTTATGACTGTGCTAAAACCTTCTGGCATGAATGCAAAGAGTATTTTCATAAATAAAACTTGTAAAATCACTGTACACTCCATTAAGTCAAAAACACTTCTCTTCAACTTCAAAGGGAAACCTTTCTCTCCTTTTTTTAGTGCTAAGATGGTGTTTCTTTGCTGCTTTAATGACTTGCTTCTTGTAGTTGTCATAACTACATGCTCCAAGTATGTGATAGTAAGAGAAGAGAAGGAAAGTGACATCCATGCTTCGATTCAACATGTCTCAGACATTACGGAGCAATAAGCTCATAAATCTAACCTATGAAGTGCCTACCAATAAAAAGTCTGCACACACAGCCTTTAAACACAAAATCTCACAAATATATGTATATATTTTATATATATATATATTATATATATATATTTTATATATATATATTTTATATATATATATATATATGGTGAGTTAAATGGCCTTATACCAGGGTTCAGCTGGAATGGATGAATATTATGGAAAGATATGTGAATATATATTACCTAAGTTCCATACGTGGATTTACTTGCATAGCCCTACTTTGAAACATAAACATAATACTTGCTACCACTTCAGTAAGCGCCTACCAAGTGGCAAGCACTCCTCATGAGTTCATCATCTTATTAAAATTCATTACAACTCATAATAAGTGTGAAGAAGATATTATTAGGGCTTCCCAGGTGGCGCTAGTGGTAAAGAACGTGCCTACCAATGCAGGAGACGCAAGGGACGCAGGTTCGATCCCTGGGTCGGGAAGATCCCTTGGAAGAGGGCATGGCAACCCACTCCAGTATTCTTGCCTGGAGAATCCCATGGACAGAGGAGCCTGGCGGGCTGCAGTCCACAGGGTTGGACAGCATCAGACACGACTGAAGTGACAGCACGCGCACACACACAGATATTATCAGCAAGATTTTGTAAATGAGAAAGTGATGTCATTTGCTATAGCTCACAATGCTTGTCAGTAAAGGAACTGGGATTCGAGTTCAGATCTAACTTCAAAGCTCATGCTCGTTCCTTAACAAAACATTAAACTTGAAACAAAAACTTAAAAAAATACCCTCATTATTTTATGTATTTTGTGTCCAAGATACATAAGTATCTTATGCTTTAATATACTAGAAACAAAATATCATTACATTTTTTTATTAATTTCAAACTAGATTTTTTTCTTTTATTGTTGCATTATGGTGAATTTTAAAAATGTACAAAAGTAGGAAAAAGTGTAATAACCCCCTTTGTACACACTGTCCAGCTTCAACATAATTTATGATCCATTTTATTTCATCTATACCCCACCCCATTTATTTCTTCCTCTCCCATATTATTTTCAATAATACATCAGAATCTATTACTTTATCTTCAAATATCACAGCATACAAATATAAACATAATGTCATTGTCACACCTAAAAATTAGCAGTAGATTCTCAACATAAAAAATCCAGTCAGTGTCCAAATTTCTAATTCTCTCATAGATTTTATAGTTTGATTCAGGATGTAAATAAGGTTCACACATTAGTTGATATGGCTTTTAAATATCTTTTAATCTATAGTTAATGTGGTTTTATAATAACATTTTCTTTATTCATTTTGTATTATTTGCTTTTGCTAAACTGTATTTTTTGGCATCAATTCACTTTGATGAGGGTTTAGGCCTGCCACTTCAAAATAAGATTTTTAAGATTCTCATAGTAGAAAGTTTTCATATTGAAATATATTAAGTAATTTCCTCATAAACCCTCCACATCACCTATGCAGATACTCAAAGAATTTTCAAGCTGGCAAGAAATTTCACCTGTCCATATTTACCATTATTGCAAGTATAATGTAAGCGACCACTGGACAGAAAAAAATACCACTTTGTTACATATATTTATGATATTCCCATGGTCTTTCCTAAATTTTTATTTAAATATTGTATCATTTGTTTTAGACTCTGAGTCCATGGTGGGCAATTTTTCTAATACTCATGCAGCTTTATAGCAATAAATTTAAATTATAAACACTATGCCTTGTAACTGAAACTTTTTCTAACTGTCACTAGGATCAATACCATCAAGCACTATGGATATCTAAAAAGGTAAAGCTAATATTGTTGCAGTAATTTGAGCAATATCACGTTTTAAATATCTGATTGCTGAAATGGTAAAAGTTCCATAGCAAAGATTCCAATGTACTTTTTGTGTAATTTTAAGTGAATTTAAGTAGAGAAGAAGTTTTCAAAGTAAACAGGGCTTGAATTATCAAAGGAATCTCAATCTTATTAAAAAATAAAGTCTTTCCCATGTCTTACAATTTTGTTTAAGCCCATTAAAAGAGGTCTTTCATTTATGTTCCTTCTATATTAAAGTAATAAATTATTGGGATTATTTTTCTTCCTATTTCATTATTTTTAAATGAACATCATTCAGGAAGTTAAACAGTGGACAATATGAAAATTTAGGTGAAAATGGAAGGAAAGAATTATCATAACACCATGAACAGAAATTATACTATGTCCAGCCACCGTGCTAGGACTTACACATATTACTATTAGTCCTCATGACAACCTGCAATGAGGCAGTAAAATACAGCAATGAAGATACTGGGCTCTAGAATACTAATAAGCATGGAGTTTCTTATTAGGGTGATGAACACGTTCTGAAGTTAGACAATGGTGATGGTTGTGCAACTCAATGACTAAAAAACCACTTATGCATACTTTTAAAGGGTTAATTTTTTGTTATGTGAATTATATCACAATATGGCTTTTATATTTTCTAAAAAGAATACATGTTACAAACTCATACTGATTAAGTTAGATTTCTTGAGGAGATTGGCCTTGAGCAATTCTCTTAACCACTCTCTGCCTCAGTAGCCACATCTATCAGATGGGTATATTAACAGTACTTATTACATAGGGCTGTTCTGAGGGTTAGATAAGATAATGCATGTAAAAGACTTTGCACAGTGTCTGACACATCTTTGTTTTATAGATAAGGAAGCCAGGATTCAGAAAAATGAAGCAACTTGCTAAGTTCACATAACCTTTAGCTAAATGGTATAGTGAGACTTGAACCCAGGATTATTAGGCCTCAACGTCCATGCTCTTTCTATCACACCCTGTTTCTTCTCCAGAACAGGGACAATACTCTCCTGATACTATTCCTCGATCACTCTTCCATCGCATTAAACCTGGCATTGAATGGAATGATGGATAAGAAATGCTTTGCTTGAAATCCTTCTCTAGGTCTAGCCGTCTACTCTCCCAAGTATCTCTCTTTTAAAGGTTACCTTTTCAGCACGTTATGTCAACTCTTCTATAACTAAGGACTATTTTCCCTCTAGGTACCAGACTTTGGTACAAATATTCTGAAGAATATGCCTTTGTGTTTAGGGAAACACACAGAGTTAATAAAATCCATCCATTCACCTTCCTGCACAAAAATCCTGCTACAGACAAAAATGCCAGGAATGTTTGGGGCCACTATTTCTGTCCTTCTTCACTCCCTTCCCAATACTACCTACTCTTCCAGGGCTCTTAAAATACTTCTGCCATCTGTTCTACTTCTTACATATTCTTATTCTTTTCATAATCCCAAATTGCCCCATAGTATCTTAAATAGACCTGTTACTGCTCCCAGCCAACCTACATTCTAGAAGCAAACAATCTGCTAAGATCTGACCAAAAGGACAAGGCAAAAGATACCCTTTCTTTCCTCTTCTGCCCCTCAAAACTGTCTTAGTGGGAGGAACAAAGCTAGGGGCAAGCCACATGTACATGGGTTTTTCTATTTTATTTTTCCTTACATTACTTCCAAATGAGCAAAGAATATGCAATTTGCTACATATCTCCAATCACTGTCCAGAAGTAAAGAGTCTTCTGCTCTAAATAAACTCTTCTCAGTTGTCTCCTTGACTGCTCTACCTCGGCCTTCTTTCTAAAAGAGAAAGACTGTGTAGAAGTTGCCTGTGCTGGAAGATGACTGTAATCACAAGAATCTGGTGAGATGTGTGCTTTGTTCTTTGAGCCCCACACAGTCCCCTGTGTTAAGCTCTAAAATTATTTTCTCTTCTCAACACATTACCGTACCACATCTCTGACACTAATTCTTTATTTCTCCTTTAGGTAATTAATTCTGTCTTCACAGTTCCATTAGTTTCTGCCAGTTTACATTCATATTCTGCCCCCTGTGGATTTTGGTTAGCATCTGTTAAACCCTGAACTATAGGGCCATTTCTTGAATAGCATATTTCACATTTTGCAAAACAAACTGCTGCATTAGTACATATAATTCTCCATTCTCAACCTATGTTTTCAGCCATAAATGCTTTAGGACAGTGAGATATACAGTAACACCATATCACATTATTTAAAATGTTACAAATGCTATGGTTATAATTTACAAAAGTTTAAAAACTTTAAAAATATAATATTTTTAAAGTTTGCTTTTAAAGAAAACCTTTATAGACTTCAAAGTATGAGCTAAGAAAATTAAAATTTTAATAAAACTAGTATCATTACAGTTTGAATTTTTTAAGGTACTACTGTTCACTGAGATGGATACATTGATAATGTTAAGAAAAAAAAAAAGGAAAACCTTGCAATTGGTTAAAAAAGTTTATACAGCAAAATAGTTCATAAAGATATTTTAGTTTAAAATATGATTTAGTTTAAAATGTGATTTTTCTGAGAAAATAAAAATCTCCCATTTATAACAAGTTGAGATAGTTAATATTCAGAATGATGTTTCTGACATTCTCAACCAGGGTACTAAAACTAAAGAATGCATATATTTTAAAGGCACCCCCTTGAACTGAAATCAGAAAAATTTTCAATTTTGAACCTTTTAAAAATGTGTTTTAATCCTGTCTCTTTTTTTCAATTTTGCACACAGCTGTCTGTTGTACTTTTTAGAATCATGCCAGATGCTGGGTTCATCAAGCAAAAGCAGGAAAACAATGGTTTGAAAGCAATTAGAAGCACTGAGGCTGCAGCCAGGCTCATATTAAAATGTGATAACACCGTTCTAATGGGAATTTCAACACTACTCCATTTCTGACATTTTTCTGCTGCCAGACAGGCAGGCTGTGTGGAAGAGCACTGTGATTGAGGAGGTAACATGCTGGAATTTATTTCTGGAGCAATGAAGGATTAGTTGAGTTGGAGCTCTCCCAAGGCTTTTATTATGGACTCAGCCACCATTTTATTTGAATGCCGGTGGATCCTGTTGGCATCTAACAAAGCTCAAGGAATAAAAGCATATTAAAGCTTTGGTCCTATAAAATAGTCTAGCACAAATTCATTCAAAAGGCAGAAGCATCAGGGTTTCTTATTGCTAAAAAGCAGCGCAAGGGAGCCCAGCAGGGTGAAGGTTAATTAAACACTCCACCAACTTTCCTCAGAAAAGGCTAATGCCACCCTATGGAGAAGCTTACTTAGAAGATATAGAAGTAACAATACCATCTACACATTTTTAGTATGAACCATAAATGGTTGGAGAGGACTCACCTTGGGGCTGAAAATTCCAAAAGTATCTGAAATAAAAGGAAAAAGAATGGAGATAAGTCAAACTTGTATTTCTCAATCATGGCATATGATAGCAATGGCACTCCTTCCAAAAAGCTTCCTAAATAGTCAATAATTAGCCAAAGCCACAATCCACTCTAAGAAAAACCGAAGGGTTGTCCTTGAGATTCAGAGAAGGCAATGGCACCCCACTCCAGCACTCTTGCCTGGAAAATCCCATGGACGGAGAAACCTGGTGGGCCACAGTCCATGGGGTCGCTAAGAGTTGGACTCGACTGAGTGACTTCACTTTCACTTTTCACTTTCATGCACTGGAGAAGGAAATGGCAACCCACTCCCATGTTCTTGCCTGGAGAATCCCAGGGACGAGGGAGCCTCATGGGCTGCCGTCTATGGGGTCTCACAGAGTCGGACACAACTGAAGCGATTTAGCAGCAGCAGCAGTCCTTAAGATTTGAAAGATTCTTAAAGGCTTGAACGGGACATTTAACTCACTGTATCTCCTTAGATAAGTTTGACTTTAGAGCTAGAAAGGTCCTAAAATATTACCTAACCATGGTCCAGGTTTCTCCTAAGGAGATCTGCAGGCTTTGAGCAGGACAATTCCTTGTTTTGATAACCTATCTTGTGTGTTACAGGACAATCAGCATCATTGGTTCTGGGCACCAAAAACCAGTGGCACCCCCAGTTGTTATGACAACTAAAACACCACCCCCAACACATCCCCAGATGCCTTCTAGGCCTAAATTCTTAATTTTACAGGTGATGCATGAACAACTGACTCAAGGTCATCTAATATTTTAGTGTCCGAGCCAAGACTGGGGCTCTTGCAATTCAGTCTATCATTCCATCTCCTCTTTTATTTTGGGAAATGACTGGCAAACCCCATAACCCTTGAAGTCTTACAAATAATGAAATGGCAATAGCAGAAAGGATCATTTGCAAGTCACTTATTTGAAATCTAAATTGCTTCCCCCGCCTCCCCACAGAAGCAATGTTATATATAGTGGCTACCCACAAAAGCCTATTGTACTTTGGACTCCATTTCCTCCTGCCTTCACAGGATACTTACATTATTCTACATTGATTTTCTCTTGTATAAATTCAACCTCTTCCTCTCAACATGGCCCTTTCCATCAGCATTTATGCTCATATAAAAATAAAGCAAACCTTCCCTCACCCCCTTCATATCCCTCCATCTGCTGCCCTCTTTCCTTTCACATTACAGTGAAATTTTCAAAAGTGTTGGCTATAGTCTCTATTTCCTCACCTCCCACCGGCTCTTCAATATATCCCAATCTTGCTTACGGTCACCACATATTAATTCTTGCTATAAACATAGTAATCTCTATCCCTCTAAGTGGAAAGCATATTTTTCTATCCTTATCTTGACTTCCCAGGGGCATATATGAGTATAACAGCATTTTTTTTCTAAAGGAGAGAGTTCACAGTTTTAATCCAATTCTTAAAAATATTCCAAAAAAGATGAGGAAAAGGGTAATACATTGATGATAATGGTGTGTCTTCTAGTACATGAAAGTGAAAGTCACTCAGTCATGTCTGACTCTTTGCAACCCCATGGACTATATAGTCCATGGAATTCTCTAGGCCAGACTACTGGAGTGGGTAGCTTTTCTCTTCTCCAGGGGAATCTTCCCAACCCAGGTCTCCGGCATTGCAGGCGGATTCTTTATCAGTTGAGCCATAAAGGAAGCCCAAGAAAACTGGAGTGGGTAGCTTCTCTCTTCTCCAGCGGATCTTCTCAACCCAGGAATCAAACCCGGGTCTCCTGCATTGCAGGTGGATTCTTTACCAACTGAGTTCATGACTGAAATAAAGTGTGGCTACTTTGGGGAGGAACACCAGCCCAATGAGCATCTAGGTTATTTCTTTATAAAAATTCAGAAAATGGAGAGGAAGGAGATATATGCAGGGAGTATATATCTCTGGAGTATAACCCAGAGATGAATTTGTGGGAAATAAACAGAGTTGAAAGGAGAACGTGAAGAGAACCTTGCAACTGACTTTTCTTGTTCCTTTTCTTTCTCAGAACAGTTCTGGACTGGCAATCAGGTGAAGGAATGTTAAGATGCTTGGGTTAGAGGGCAAGTAAAGTTCAGAACTGCTTTGACATCTTCAGTGGAAAGGCGGAGAGGAGATGAGAAGGGGGAGGGTGGGAAATATAAAGGTGCAGCATCTGGGGAAAAGGGCATCCACATTGACATAAGGGCATATGTAAATGGAAACTAGCTGCAACTTAAATAATTTGTTTATATTAGTATAATGGGTCAATTTCCACCAAGCAGACACTGCCATTTCCCAATGAACTTGGCCAATGTGAAAAGTTCTCCATAAATCTCCTGTCTGTAAAACACAGCTTACCAAGCAAATTATCAAGAGGGTGAACAATTTTCTATCTTCTAGTCCTATTTTTCCATCTTTTCTCAAGGTGTTGCCTTGCCCTCTCCCCATTCCAACCATTACCCGACCTCTATCTAGTTCAATATAAATAGAAATTAGGATATGAACATGTGCAAATTGTATGTGTGCACTCCTCTTTCCAAAACGTTAGTGACAGCAACAGCAAAAACTTGGCTGACAAATGTTTTCACTTACTGATCAAGAAAAAAACTTAGCCATGACCCAGTGGCAGTTAAAGGGCCAATTCATGGTAAATTGTCAAAACAGATAAAACGTTACTAATGATCTCAGTCTCTTACCTGTTCCCCCCACCCGTGCTCTCCACAATCTCCATCCCAACTCACACACATTTTCAGTTCCTTTCTCTACGTACTATGAAGTGTCCTGGTTTCGCTTGTTAGTTAAGGAGATGTTATATGTTCACATATACCAAGTATTGCTTCTCCCAATAGTAGTTATATTTTAAGAAGGCTGTTTATGGAGAAAGAACTAAATTGAATTTAATCCAATAATCTGCTTTACACTGTAATTAAATATTTCAGTCAATAAAAATTATATATAGAACTTGATGTAGAAAAATGACATGAAGTGGAATATTAGTTCGCTTCTTTCTCAAGGGATATAAAACTACCCTGGTAAACTACCTCTTTTACCTTTCTTCTTATTTTAACTATTTATTATGTAACAACCCTAAAGGAAGTACACACACACACACACACACACACCCTCTATCCCAGAGCTCAGAGAGGATACTTCTAAAAGGCAAGGCCAAAAGGTGAACAATCTCATTTCTCACTGGAGGGCACCATGGATTATTCTTTGCTGACTCACTTAAAAGTCTTAATCTTATCTTGTTAAATATATCTTATGGATGGTGTTCATTACATTCTCTGGAAAGATGATTCCGCACTAGAGAATTCTACTCTCCTTAGGAGGCATTTAGTCAAATCCTGCCAACATCTTCTAATTCTTATCCTTCACTTTAAAAACAATTATCCTTTAGCCAGAGACTCCAACAAGTCTGAAACTAGAAATTTTAAACCAAAATACAAAGACCACAACGGAAATATATAGAAGAAAAAGCATGCAAACACACACACATAGTTGTTTATCCTAAATGCCTCTGAGAATTTCATATCAGGGCTGAGCAGACAGATAGCAAACACTTCTTTAATCTTCTCTTTGAAGCTTCAGCTTCAATATGAAAGGGAAGCTATCACTCCTCTACAATATCCATACTTGACATCATCAGGTCCATGCAAATGATATTTGGAACTGGAAAAAAGATGAGTACAGAATGAGCAGAGAAAGAATGCTGCAACCATATTGATGATGATGATTTTCACATTCAGTCAAAATAAATCCATCTTTACTTGTGCCTCCAAAATTAAAATGGAAGAATAATATTTTATAACATTTAATCTATGCTACAGAATAAAGTCTTAAAATTATTATTATTATTATATTATTATTATTATTTATTTATCTATTATTTTTGGCTGCACTGGGTTTCCACTCGGGCTTTCTCCAAAGGCATGTGGACTCTTCCAGGACCAGGGATGGAACTCCTGTCCCCTCATTGGCAGGCAGATTCTTAACCACTGGACCCCAGGGAAGTCCCTGAATAAAGTCTTGAAATTTTAAGGTTACTTCATATGCAAGACAAAATTTGCTCTTTGTGTTTTTAAATTAAAGAAGTTTTAATTGAACTTTAGTTTAAGGAAAGGTGCAGCAAATAAAATTAACTCACTATATTGAGGGAGTCTTGATGTGCAGCTATAGCTATCATAGCAGTAGTAACACTAATGATAATAACAATGCTAAGATTTTTAAAAATCAGTTGTTGGGCATTGTTTTAAGTACTTATATAAACTTACTTCCTCCATATTCTAACCCTATTATCATGCCTATTTTATAAATGAGGAAACCGAGGCATCAAAAGGTGAGAGAACTTGCCCATGGTTTCATAGCTACTAATCAAGGTTTATTAATCCTAGCTAATTCTAGCAACTAGATCCAGAACAGACACTCTAATAAGAAATTAAACAGGAAAGTTTTGGGACTCTGTGTTTCCACTGCAGGGGGAGGCCCATCTCAGATTACACTTCAGTATCTTTCAAACTGCAATCATACTGTTCTAGTTTGCTACTTAAGATTGATGGAATATGAGATTTCTCCTAAAAATGAGGCTATTAACTTTTAATCATTAGTTTGGGGTTTGAAGGTGGGTGTCAAATTCTTGACCATGGAGCTAACCAATAAACATGGTTAGTGAGGTTAAAATATTCAGAGCTTTAACCACTAAGCTAGCTAATTAGATAGATCCTGGTGAAGTAGGTAAGACAAATGTAACTATTCTCATTTTATTGGAACCATCTAAGAAGGAAAAAATAATTCCATTTCCTAATTATAATAAAATCCTGTATTCAGCATTTAACACAAGCTAGGTGTTATGGCAGAAAGTGAAGAGGAACTAAAAAGCCTCTTGATGAAAGTCAAAGAGGAGAGTGAAAAAGTTGGCTTAAAGCTCAACATTCAGAAAACGAAGATCATGGCATCTGGTCCCATCACTTCATGGGAAATAGATGGGGAAACAGTGGAAACAGTGTGTCAGACTTTATTTTGGGGGGCTCCAAAATCACTGCAGATGGTGACTGCAGCCATGAAATTAAAAGACGCTTACTCCTTGGAAGGAAAGTTATGACCAACCTAGGCAGCATATTCAAAAGCAGAGACATTACTTTGCCAACAAAGGTCCATCTAGTCAAGGCTATGGTTTTTCCAGTGGTCATTTATGGATGTGAGAGTTGGACTGTGAAGAAAGCTTAGCACCGAAGAATTGATGCTTTTGAACTGTGGTGTTGGAGAAGACTCTTGCGAGTCCCTTGGACTGCAAGGAGATCCAACCAGTCCATTCGAAAGGAGATCAGTCCTGGGTGTTCTTTGGAAGGAATGATGCTAAAGCTGAAACTCCAGTACTTTGGCCACCTCATGAGAAGAGCTGACTCATTGGAAAAGACTCTGATGCTGGGAGGGATTGGGGGCAGGAGGAGAAGGGGATGACAGAGGATGAGATGGCTAGATGGCATCACCGACTCGATGGACTTGAGTTTGAGTGAACTCTGGGAGTTGGCGATGGACAGGGAGGCCTGGTGTGCTGCAATTCATGGGGTCGCAAAGAGTCGGACACAACTAAGCAACTGAACTGAACTGAACTGAGGTGCTGTGCTCAGTATACATTTTACATGTATTATTTTATCTTCATAATAATCCAATGAGATTATTACTGTTACAATGATACTATTACTATCCCCATTTTACCGATGAGGAAACTAAGACTCAGAATAGTCAAACAAATTGACCAGGATCATGCAGCCATTAAGTGGCAGAGTCTGTATCTGTATCTAGGTATGCTGGGTAACTGCATTTCTACTGGCTGTAATGCAGAAAACAAGTCTAGTAGTAAGAGAAGTTATAACTGTTTTGTCAGACAGCCTAGTATCAGGGAGCAGTCAGTTAAAGAGTCTTTAATTTGGAGTCAACTATGGATTCAACTATTTGAGCTTTGGGAAATTCACAAACTCCCTAAAATTATAGGTGAAAAGTAATGTGTTTTCTTTTTCCTTGAAAAAGAGTCCATGAACTCCATTAGAATTCAAAAAATGTCACTAACTCGCCTCCTGCAAAATGGTAAGACCCACTTATCAGTAGAGGAATAGGATTAGATGAGTAGGGTTAGATGAAAAGGATTATAATGGCATTATAAACCTAGCTATGCAGAAAAGCTAAAATCTGTAATCCAGAACATCTAGATGAAAATCTTTTACAACTAAAGCATTAAGAGTGTTGTTTTACTTGTGACTTACAAAAATTTAAGACCCATCATACATTCCCTGTCTTGGTTAAAAAAAAAAAAATCAAATCTCTTCTTGATAACTTACAGATGTCCAGATTTGAACTTCATTTTTTTGTACAAAAACAGTGGTGTCTTCTAAATGGGTAGGCTATCTGTAATACTCAATGTCCAGAGACTTCCATTTCCCTCTTGATCATCTCTGTTTCCTGGTAATGGCTGTCTCCAAACAAACTGCAAAGACTAACACTAAAATGTTATCCTGGCACTAGAAATGGCATCTCAGAATTCAGATGGACACCTGGTTGAGCAGGGCTTCAGTAGTAAGTTAATAAGGCTAGGAAAACCCTTGCATTTGACCTTGAGTAGTGAGTCACAAGGTAAATACTGATTATACCCCAGGAAATGACTTTTCTGAACAATGCTAATAGTCTCTACACTGAATATTTCCTATAACCTCTTCTCTCATTTGGGAAGATTCAGTTGATTTTGAATTCTCTTTCCACTACCAGTATTCCAACAGAAAGAATGGGCAAGGGGCAGAGGTAACAGGGCATGACACCCAGGAACACAAATGGGAAAAGAACACCATCTGGTGGAAGTCTCTGATGGAGCATCAGAGGACAGGGACCCAGGGGTGGGGGTGTCTGACTCTTTGTGACCCCAGGACTGTAGCCTGCCAGGCTCCTCTGTCCATGGGATTCTCCAGGCAAGAATACTGGAGTGGGTTGTCATTCCCTTCTCCAGGGGATCTTCCCAACTCAGGGATCGAACCTGGGTCATTGCAGGCAGATTCTTTACTAGTTGCGCCACCAGGGGTGGGGGTACCAGCCTTAGAAACAGTTGAGCAAGAATGGGAAGGTCCCTGGGAGTGGTGCCCCTATAGTCCCTGTTCCTTCAAGCCATCAAAAGTACAAGAACTAGTGTCTGCCTACAGGAAGCTTACAATCTTTTCTAAAATATGAGATACACATGACGAGAATACACATGAAGAGATAGTCAATTTAAGATAGTAAATTACAAACACACACTATGGTAACAGCAGCAAAAAAGATATGCAGATGATAGCACTCTAATGGCAGAAAGTGAAGAGGAACTAAAGAGCCTCTTGATGAGGGTGAATGCAAAGAGTGAAAAAGCTGACTTGAAAACACAACATTGAAAAAACTAAGATCATGGCATCTGGTCCCATCACTTCATGGCAAATAGAAGGGGAAAAAGTAGAAGCAATGACAGATTTTATTTGGGGGGACTCCAAAATCACTATAGACAGTGACTGCAGCCATGAAATTAAAAGATGCTTGTTCCTTGAAAATTATGACAAATCCGGACATATTAAAAAGCAGAGACATCACTTTGCCAACAAAGGTCTGTATAGTCAAAGCTATGGTTTTTCCAAAAGTCATGTACAGATATGAGAGTTTGGCCATAAAGAAGGCTGAGTGCCAAAGAATTGATGCTTTCGAATTATGCTACTGAAGACTTGAGAGTCCTTTGGACTGCAAAGAGATCCAGCATTCATACTTTGGTTGCCTGATGCTAAGAGCTGACTCTCTGGAAAAGATCTTGATGCTGGAAAAGACTGAAGGCAAAAGCAGAAAGGGTGGCAGAGGACAGGGCTTCTCTGGTAGCTCAGCTGGTAAAGAATCCACCTGCAATGCAGGAGACCCCAGTTCAATTCCTGGGTTGGGAAGTCCACTGGAGAAGGGATAGGCTACCCATTCCAGTATCCTTGAGCTTCCTTGGTGGCTCAGCTGATGAATCCGCCTGCAATGCAGGAGACTGGGTTCGATCCCTGGGTTGGGTAGATCCCCACATGAGATGGTTAGACAGCATCACTGACTCAATGGACATGAATTTGAGCAAACTCCAGGAGACAGTAGAGGACACAGGAGCCTGGCATGCTGTAGCCCATGAGGTCACAAAGAGTAAGACACAACTTAGCAACTGAACAACCACAACAATGGTAACAACAGATGATAAGCACATAACTCATATAATAGAACGAGGTGTCATAAGAAAGTCTTGGATTATTTGGGGGGAGGTAATATTTCTGTGATCTTGAGTCTATGTCCACAAATTTTAGAAACCCTAGAAGACAGCACCACAAAGTTCTCTTATAAAATACAATGGTCACAATTAAACTTGTATTAAATAATAAACAAGTAACACTATCTGATTTGATTTGATAGTATACCCATGACTAAAAAAAATTTTTAGAAGTCTATTTGCAGATAATAAAAAAGAAATAATATAAAATAAATTCATTAAATAAAATCCTATTCACCGCTAGAGTCTTCTGTAACACAATCACTATATGAAATCCCTGCTATGACATTAATAGTAAAATCTAGGAGCTCAATGATTATGCCCTTTCATTGAAACACTGGAAACCTACATTCTAAAATTTCATCCCCTGTGTTCTAGCATTAACACTGCAAATTGTGGTTGCTATGCAATCCCCCTACTCCCTACATGTAACAGACAACCAAATATGACTCAGTGAACTATTAAAGAAAAACGCTAGCTAGCTGTGTTGTGGCAAAATGAAAGACACTAAATGTCAGGTCAGAGTTAAAATTTTTTTTCCTTTGTGTAGAAAAAAAGGGAACAACTGAAGGGTTCGTTGGTCAGATGGTTTGCTTGTTTTTAAGGATAGGGAATAATGTCCATTGTGATCAGATCCAGCAGAAATGTGCAGCCTGGATGGGAGAGAGAGGAGCAAATCGGTTTAGGAAGCTGCTGGAGAGCAAGAGAAGGGGCAAAAGGTTTCAGAAGGAAAGTCAGAGATGTCTTTTGATTCCAAACCTGTGTTTTGAGAGAGAAAACAAGGCAGAACTCACAAAGAACTCTAGCTGATTATCATATTTTAATCTGTACTATCTTTAGCTCTTGCCCTGCCATTTTTGTCACCACTGATACTTAGAACCTAATTATTTTTTGCTTGCTTCAGGTTAATAGCTACTCTTAGACCACTGAGACTCCTAGTTATGTGACTGATGAATAACTGATAACTAGATGACTGTGACTGTGGACCATATACTCCCTGAATTTTACAGCTAGAAGGACATCGAAGGTCATTTAACTCAGCCTCTGACTTTATAGATGAGGAAAACGAAACCTGAGGAGGTTATCTGATTGTACCATTAGAGTTTAAAAATCCACATTGTAGAGCCACGACAGTTTATCTTGTGCAAAATCAGAAACAGATTCAAAATGTGATATTCATCTGAAAATTCCTTTGGTATTTTTCTTGTTGTGAACATGGCCACTTTATTCACCTGAGCTCAAATATTACATAAAATTTTTAAACTGGACTAGTTCCTGGGGCTCCTCCAGGCAGCATGGACTTGTGAACATTAACATGTCAACAAACCCTTTATATCTCAAGTTATGGACACTGCATTCATTCTCTCAAACAGTAAAAAATCTCCACTATTTGCCAGACACTCCATGAGGGTCTGAGAGCACAGAAAGCCTGAACTGTGGGCCAGTTTGGCTGGAATAATGCAAAATTGTGCAAAAGTGGTGTGAGTGACCTAAAACACATACAAGGTAAAAATTGGGGCCAGCAGAACTAGGTCTGGCTAATCCCAGAATCCGTCTTACTCCCTGCAGATGAGAGTTTCTGGGGGTGGACCTAGGGTCAGACTGAGGGAAGATGCCTGGAGGGGAGAGTCACAGAGAGGCCAGGCCCAGGATGCAGAGAGAAGCCAGGCAGAGGGGCCAGGTGTTCAGAGCAGGTGGCAGAGGCCCACAGCAAATGCTGGGGTGGAGGTGGGCGCGCAGGCAGGGCAGGATTGTGAATGGGTTCCAACCTGAAAGTCTTTGTTTTATCTTGTGGAATAGACTATGATGTTGAGCAAGAGTGAGAGGTGATATGATAAGGTAAAGGCAGCTAAAGACATTAGACGGAAGAATATTGAGGACAATGAAAAAGGCTGTTGATATACAAAGCATGTGAAATAACTGCCAGGCATCATTAAGGGGTCAGCTGAGGTTGGAGACCGAGATTTACTGTGGCGGCAATCCAATTGTGTCATTTTTCTCCAGCACTAATTAGCTGCCCAGGTATAAGGTCAGAAAAGGTGGACAGCTGAACTGACCCAAGTTTAGAATTTTTCTAGGCTTGTGGGATAAAAAGACAAGAGAGTAAGAGAAGACTGGAGGAGCATGCCATGGAGCTCAGGCTGGCCAGGGTAGAAACCAATGGCCAGAGCCTTGACTATGCTGTCCGTACATATAAACTACTTTAAACAATCCAATACTGAAATAGTCAACATTTAATATTCAATTAAAAGATTCAGAAATAAGAGATACAGTTATTCTACTCTACTCTCTCAGGACTGTTCTTTGTCCCTCAAGTCTCAAACCTCTCTTATCTCATATTTCCTGCTTCAGTGGCCAACATCTCCATCCACCCAGCTGAAGCTTAGGAGTCATCTTTTATCTCGTTCCCTATTCTGTGTATATCCCATCAATCACCAAGACCTGGAGATTCTATCTTCTTCATTTATTTTTAATGTATCTGCTCTCCCTCACTATGGGCACTGAATTCACTCAAGTCCTCAGAATCCCTCACCAGATTAATATAAACACATCCAAAGTGGTCTACCTGCCACTTTGCTCCTCTCTGAGCAATTCCCACCAATGCAGATGGAGAAGGAAGTGCAGCGACTGTGAAGAGCAAAGGCTCTGCAGATAAGCCTAGGTTGGAGTTCTGGCACCTTCATCTTCTAGCTGTGAGACTGTAGCTGCAGTCTCAGTTTCTTCATCTTTAAAATAGAAATAATAACCATATCTGTCACGTATCATTCTTGGGAAGATTAACTGAGATGATATACATAAAGAACTGAGCATTAGGCCTGGCACCTGACAGCCTTCAGTACACCTCAATTGTTCCGTCATCCAGTCAGTTCAGTCGCTCAGCCACGTCCGACTCTTTGTGACCCCATGGACTGCAGCATGCCAAGTCTCCCAATCCATCACTACTCCTGGAGTTTACTCAAACTCGTTTCCATTAAGTCAATGACAACATCCAACCATCTCATCCTCTGTCATCCCCTTCTCCTCCTGCCTTTAATCTTTCCCAGCATCAGGGTCTTTTCAAATGAGTCAGTTCTTCGCATCAGGTCGCCAAAGTTTTAGAATTTCAGCTTCAGCATCAGTCTTTCCAATGAATATTCAGGACTGATTTCCTTTAGGATGGACTGGTTGGATCTCCTTGCAGTCCAAGGGACTCTCAGGAGTCTTCTCCAACACCACAGTTCAAAAGCATCAATGTTTCAGCGCTCAGCTTTCTTTATAGTCCAACTCTCACATCCATACATGACCACAGGAAAAACCATAGCCTTGACTAAATGGACCTTTATTGACAAAGTAATGTCTCTGTTTTCTAATAGGCTATCTAGGTTGGTCATAACTTTTCTTCCAAGGAGTAAGTGTCTTTTAATTTCATGGCTGCAGTCACCATCTGCAGTGATTTTGGAGCCCAAAAATTAAAGTCTGACATTGTTTCCACTGTTTCTCCATCTGTTTGCCATGAAGTGATGGGACTGAACGCCATGATCTTTGTTTTCTGAATGTTGAGCTTTAAACCAACTTTTTCACTCTCCTCTTTCACTTTCATCAAGAGGCTCTTTAGTTCTTCACTTTCTGCCATAAGGGTGGTGTCATCTTCATATCTGAGTTATTGATATTTCTCCCGGCAATCTTGATTCCAGCTTGTGCTTCATCCAGCCAAGTTTCTCATGATGTACTCTGCATAGAAGTTAAATAAGCAGGGTGACAATATATAGCCTTGATGTAGTCTTTTTCCTATTTGGAACCAGTCTATTTTTCCAAGCCCAGTTCTAACTGTTGCTTCCCGACCTGCATACAGATTTCTCAAGAGGCAGGTCAGGTGGTCTGGTATTCCCATCTCTTTCAGAATTTTCCACAGTTTATTGTGATCCACACAGTCAAAGGCTTTGGCATAGTCAATAAAGCTGTGGTAGTGGTGGTGGTTTAGTTGCTAAGTCATGTTTGACTCTTACAACCCCATGGACTGTAGCCTGCCAGGCTCCTCTGTCTATGGGATTTTCCCAGCAAGAATATTGGAGTGGATTGCCATTTCCTTCTCCGGGGGATCTTCCCGACCCAGGAATTGAACCCCAGTCTTCTGCATTACAGGCAGATTTTTTACCAACTGAGCTATGATGGAAGCCCCAATAAAGCAGAAATAGATGTTTCTCTGGAATTCTTGCTTTTCTGATGATCCAGAGGATGTTGGCAATTTGATCTCTGGTTCCTCTGCCTTTTCTAAAACCAGCTTGACCATCAGGAAGTTCACGGTTCACGGATTGCTGAAGCCTGGCTTTGAGAATTTTGGACATTACTTTACTAGCATGTGAGATGAGTGCACTTGTGCGGTAGTTTGAGCATTCTTTGGCATTGCCTTTCTTTGGGATTGGAATGAAAACTGACCTTTTCCAGTCCTGTGGCCACTGCTGAGTTTTCCAAATTTGCTGGCATATTGAGTGCAGTACTTCCACAGCATCATCCTTCAGGATTTGAAATAGCTTAACTGGAATTCTATCACCTCTACTACCTTTGTTCATACTGATGCTTCCTAAGGCCTACTCAACTTCACATTCCAGGATGTCTGACTCTAGGTGAGTGATCATACCATCGTGATTATCTAGGTTGTGAAGATCTTTTTTTGTACAGTTCTGTGTATTCTTGCCACCCTCTTCTTAATATCTTCTGGTCCGTTTAGGTCCATACCATTTCTGTCCTTTACTGAGCCCATCTTTGCATGAAATGTTCCATTAGTGCCATCATTATTCTAACCACCTAACAACACACAAACCAAATCTTATCATCCCCCTGCTTGAAATCCTTCAGTGGCTTACCCCAGTCTGGCCCTCCCCTCCTCAGCTCACACTCCTGCTCTTACACATCACAGCTCTCTCTCTGCTGGCACACTTTTCTCTTCAGGTCCCTCCCTCTACTAGCAAACGCCTGACGGCCCTTTGAGGCTCAGTCCAGTCTCCTGCGTTAGGTGCCCCCCATGCACTCCCCTTAGCAGCACCTGTATACTGCACCACAAGCTTCTTGTCTCTTCATGTTCCTGAGCCCTCAAGGGGCAGTAGCACAGACCTTGCTAAATAAGTGAATGGAGGTGAGAAGCAGAAGAGCTGTCTGTGTTAAGCATGAGTAGAGCACTGAGTATATTTCAGGGCACGGTGGAGACAAGGCTGAAGAGGCAGGCAGAAGGCAAGGCTTTCTAAGCAATGCTACAGACTGTGGATTTTATCCCAAATAAGATAGGGAGAAGTGCCCTCCTCTTCCTCTAAATTACTCACACAAAGGTAAGAGGGGGAAAAAGACAAATCAAAGGAAGGAAAGAAAATGAAGAAGAGAACGATAAAAATAAGTAAGCTTTGTTAAACTAAAACATCCAAATGAAGGTTTTCACCCAAAGCCTGGCTTCAAAGACTAACTACAAAATGACCGGCAAAAACAGACTTCAAAAGACACAACCAAATATACATCACAGTGGCAAGAATCCAATATATAAATATAACCAATTTGTTTCCTCATTAAAAGCCTTCATAAAGAAAATGATTTAATACAAATGCTAAAGCTACTGACACAGATTAATCGAAAGATAACAACAAAATTCTAATTAAAGACTTAATATTATTTCACTCATTCACTAAAACAAAATTTGGATAAATATATAAAAACAGAATCTAGGAAGCATCCTTCTATGGTAACCACTCTAAGAGCTACAGTGAATTGCTGAAATTAAAAAAACAACAACTCCTATCCTTAAGTATACATTTTCTTCCAATTAAGGACTGCGATGTACACAAAAATTCAGAAATCATCTTAAAATTATGCACAGTTTGGCCCTCAAATTGACTTTCTTCTAATTCTACAAGAGTCTGTACTAAAATATCATTCTTTCCCATTTATTTCTTGGTACAGGGCCTATAGCAGTCACAGTTAAACCCTTATAGGAGGTACTCAGTTATCCAAATCATAAAAGTAGGAAACTGGATTAGAGCTAAGGCTAATGACTATGTGATCAGTTCTACTGCTGTATCAATACAGGTCAAGGGTCACCAACAGTTCAGCCACAACAACCAGTCAATCTCAGGACTTACCTGACCCATCCTGGGGCCAGGTCTTCTGGTTCTGTCCCACATCAAGGGATTCCCCAGCATCAAAAATGTCTCCAGATGTTTCCAGGCCATGCGGAAGCACTTAAGACAGCAAGCAAACATCAGGACAAGGAAAGAACCAAGACTATTTATTCTGACCATATCTCCATCCCTCATCCTAGAAGCTAATTAGGTTGAAATGTTGTCAGCTATTGGCTGGCCCTAAGCCCTGCTGGTAAGATTTTCCTGTCAATCAAACCCAGTCATATTGGGAGACCCTCCTAACCACTCAAACCAACAGCCTACTCATACTTCCCAGTCAAATCCTTCTTCCTTTGTTCCCTCTCACTGTTAAAATTCAGTTTAAAACCAAAATAGCTACTTATCTAAACAAAAATGGTATCTTCTAATAAAGATTTCTACACCTACTTGTCTGATTTTTAGAATCTCCTGGAACTCTAATTGAAACACAAATTCCCCAGGGTCCACACCAGACCTAGTAAATTAGCATGTCCAGGTTAGTGACCTAAAAGTCTGTGTTTTTAACAAGATCCCCAGGTAATTCATATGATGGGGCAAGTCTGTAGAACACCATTAAGGACATGGGTATTTCATAAATGGTTGCCTGTTAAGGGAATTATAAACAGGCAGCCCCTAGTTCAAGTATAGACTGTATTCCAAAATTCACTTCCATTGTTTGGATCTGGAAATGCATTTTCCTAATGAAACAAAGTGATAGATAGTGTTAAATTTTCTGCATCTTCTTTAAAAAAAATTAAATCTTGTTTACAAATGTGAAATATAGTAAATACAATCTTTAATTTACCAACCAACCACATTTCAAAGCTGAAGCACAATGTTGGCCATTTAGAGTGTATTTTCCCACTGACATAAAGTTCTGAAAAGTGGTTATATTATCTGGTTATCCATGAAAGCTTGTGAAGCTCATAATAAACCAAAGGCAGCTATGGAATCAAGGATATAAATATGAGCTCAAAGCAAGAAATACTGGGAAGAAAGAAACATCTGTTTTCCTTTTCTGGGCATGCACAGAGAATAAACATAGGCAACCTTTGAGAGTCTTATCCCTCTTCTCTCCTTTGCAACCATCCTCTGCCTCCCAGAGGCCTCAGCCCAGGAACCAAAGACTCATATGATATCCATAATTCCCTACTAAAGCATCAGCTTACCCATCCCTGTCCCATGCTTTACTCTCTTCAGTCATGTACCTCTTCTCCACAAATCCAGTAAAAATTCTCATTTCCAGGATTTGATTCCATCTTATCTTTTCAGCTATGTATCTCATTACTTCCTTATACCTAATCAACAGAATTATCCTTTGGTTCCCAACCATGGCTAAACTTTTATCTCCTCTGTTTCTTTGTATATGCTATTTTTGTGTCCAATACATCTGACCAAAAATCCATCCCTTTCAAACCCAAGACAAGCCATGATGACATTTCATCCATGAAGATTTCTTATTTCTGTATCTTTTTTATCTTTCTCATTAGGTTGTAAATTTCTTGGGAATATCTATTGGGTATCTACAATGTAACATGCCTTGTATTAAGCACTTTTATATCCATAACAACAATCCTACAAGGTGGGTGTATTGTATAATTATTCAACTTATCTGGTTCAAAAACAACAAGTTATAGGAGGACTGAAAACTGTCATATAATCACCACAAAAATGCTTTGCACATAGTAGATGCTCAATAAATATCTGTTGCATGAATGAAGTAGCATTATTCACTTATGAAGAAATCAAGCCTCAGTAAGAGTGCTGGCCAAACATCATCCCGCCTTGGTTCAAATCCCAGTTCCAAACCCTAACAGCTGTATAAACTTGAGCAAGTTCTCTGAACCTCAGTATTCTCATCTGCTAGCTGGGGATTATTAACAGTATTCACCTCACACCTGTTGTGAGGGATAAATGAGAAAATGTGTGTAAAGTCCTCCAACACTGCGCCTGGCACATGGTAATTGTGTGATGAATGTTAGCTGTGACTGTAACTCTTCAGTTGCAGAGGCAAGAGTTTCTAAAGCCCTCATTGTTTCTGAAGTAAAGAATCCTCTGTTAACTTTATAACCCTCAGTGTACCTAGCACTGTGTGTTGCCCATAACATAGGTTCAACAAACTTATTGAATTTCCACAGCACAATCATCTTAATCAAAAGTCAGAAGAAAACCATTTAATAGGGCTAGTGCACATCAAAGTACTCTGGCATGTAGAGTTTGAATGATTTTTAATTTCTCCTTTTTATCTATTTGTATTTTCTAAATCTCTACAATGAACGTGTAAATCTTAAATCACTGATATCAGAACCCTTATCCCTCCAAGTGAATTTATATTTGTAAAAGAGGACTATGCGCCTGAACGAATCTCTAAATGGTGAAAATCCAGGTATGTAACAAATTGAAACCAAACATTTCAGACTAACTAGAGAAGATATCCATGCATGGTGGGCTCTGTGCTAGCTTTGTTCATAAGTCTGGCCGCTTACTGGCCCAAGAACTTCTTGAAAAACAGGGATATATCTTCTCTGACACTGTTTTGATCACCTGGCATTGTGCCCAATAAAGAGTAAACAAATAGCCAATACATATTTGTTAAGTAAATTAACTGCTTCCGGCTTGTAATCCTCACCCTTGCTTTTAGTTAATTCCATTTCTCTCCATGACCAACATGAAAATCAATCACGGTGACTGATGTTTTGAGAAGGAGGAAGTGAACGGTTTACTCAAGCACCATCACTTTGGAAAGCTAGTCTCACAAATAAAAATGTTTCACTAAATAGCCACACAGAGTGTAGATAATCCTTTTCTAATGAGGGATTCATCCTGTGTCAGTTCAGTGCAGCTCAAAAAGATAAAATCTAAGAAACGGAAGTTGTTCCTTGTCAACAATTAGATACCTCATCTAATGAAGACCTTGAGAATGAACTTCCTTTATTTAAAAAAAAAACAACTTATTTTAGAAAAGTCATCATAAATTACTAAAAGGACTGCTGTATTTTATATGGGTCAAAAATAATCTTACTTTTGTGTCTGTGTGCACATGCATGCTTAGTTACAGAGTAAAAAAAAAAAACAAACCTCCAAATACATCTATTTATTTGAGTAGAAGTGACCCAAGGCTACAATTAAAGCCCAATTTCCTCTATCCACATCTCTTTTCCCTGCAATGCCAACTCCTTTCCCACCTGGAAATAAATACTCTTTGGTTTTTAAATCCCTGCTTCTTTTTGTTCCCTGCCTCTTTGTAAAACAGGAAAGGCTCTGATATCAGTGATTTAAGATTTACACATTCACTGTAGAGATTTAGAAAAGACAAATAGATAAAAAGGAGAAATTAAAAATCATTCAAACTCTACATGCCAGAAATTACTATCATTAACATATTGCTGTATTTTTTCAGACATGTCTCTGAAAAAAAAACAAAAACAATTAAAGCATTTCTTCATATCTTATCATTCCATATCAATATATCTTCTTCTATAGCACAAATGATTAAATTATCTTCTTTTTTATATCTCCCCTTTCAACAGAATGGAGGAGCAGAATAAACTGGAATAGGGAGAAGCCTGAAGCAGAGAATCAGAAAAGAGAATTGTGCAAAGCTCTGAGTAAGACTTCATGAGAGCTAAAATTTAGCCAGTGAGAAAGAGAATAGAAGGGAGAAGACAGATTTAGAATGAAGAATCAACAGGCTTGTTGATGGTTTGGGGAATAGAGAGAGAGGAGTCGGGAGTGACTTCCAGGATGCTACCTAGCAGGTCAGGACCTAGTGAAAGCAGAAGTAGACTTTAGGCGTAAGCAAAATATAAAAATAATGAGTTCACTTCTGGACGCTCAGTCAGCTACAAAATAACAGAAAATCTGACCGACAGAGGCTTAAGCAAATACAAGTTTATTTTTCCTTCAAAACAAAGAGTCTGAAGACTGGTGATTCTACGCATGATGCAGGGTCCCAACAACGGCATGAAGGACCTAGGTTCTTCCCTTATTTCTGCTCTAACACCTTAGAGCAGAGTAATGTCTTATAGTGGCTATTGCATTTCAGTGCTTTATTTTGGCCTCCCAAACATAAGATTTGGAGAAGGAAATGGCAACCCACTCCCGTATTCTTGCCTGGAGAATCCCATGGATGGAGGAGACTGGAAGGCTATAGTCCACGGGGTCGCAAAGAGTCAGACACGACTGAACGACTTCACTTTCTTTTCTTAAGCATAAGATCGTCATGTGAGAAGCTATCAGAAGTCTTCTCACGTTTCTTTGGCCAAAACTGTATCTTATGCAAACTCTAGACCAACCACTGGCAAAACAGAATGGCTTTCAGATCATGAGTCCTTCCCTGGGAAGGTGGGGTGCTGTTGTCTAGGAAAAATGGAGGGTGGCTGCTGGGGAGGCATACATATAGCAGGATCTGTCCCAGCTTTGCAAGTTTGAGATATCTATAAGATAATCTATAAGACACCCGAAAGGAGCTGTCCAATATGCTGTATAGCGCCTTGGAGAGAGAACTGCAGTTGAGCTGCAGAACTAGGAGTCATCCATGTTCTAGGGAAGTTATAGAGTTAGGGGGCATGCATGCAACTGCTTACAGAGAATGTGATGAGAAAGAGGCAAGCCCGAGAAATAGCAGTGAAGAGGGCAAGGTAGAAAAACAAGCTCAAACCAAAGCCTAAACTAAGAGTATAAGTACAAGGAAGAAGGAAAACCAGGAGAGACTATTATCATGGGGACCAACAGAGGGAGAGAGTTTTTATTTGCTTTTGCTGTTTTTATCTGCTTGTTTGTTTTTACTTTTTGAGGAAAGGAAGCTATTAATGTCGTCACATGGGGCAGATACACCAAATAAGACAGGAATTGAACAGTGTCACCCGTGCAATCAGCAAGTTACTGGTACTTTGGAAAGAATAACTTGATAGGAGCAGAGATTAGATTATAGGGGACTGAAAAGTGGCCAAAGAAGAAGCCAGAAATGGCTAGCCTAGGTTTCTATTTCAAGAAGAGTGTTTATTAAAAAAAGAGAGAGATAGATACAGGACAGTAGCCAGAGAGGGAATCATTGTGTAGGATGTAATGTTTTTCTTAATATTAGGAGGGACTTGAGCATATTTATATGATGAATGGAGAGATGTAATCAGGAGGGAAAAGGTAAATTTGAGAGAGAAGGTCTCTGGGAGGCAGTGGTTATAGCAGAGTGCAGATGACAACTGTGAGTCAAAGCCTCAGTCCTCAAATAGCATGAGGGGAGACTCTGAACTCAAACGATGACAGAGAATTGTAAAACCATGTAGGCAAATCTCAAAAGGGAAGAGGTTTGGCAAAAGATTGAATAGTAAAAATCTAGAAATGACAAGCAAGGAGCATGAAGGATGCCAACAGCACTTCTGGAAAATGAGCAAGTTCTATTTAAGATAGCTGCAAGCAAAACAGTATCCTGAAGAAGAGTCATGTTTTACTTGGGCAGGGATGGAGAAAAGAGGTTGAGGATATCGTAGAGTTTGATTATACTAGAACATGGATTCTAGGAAACACAGGGGGAGGGATTAGAAAAGAAGTCCTCAAGAAAGATGAAAGATGGTGGAAACAAGGAAGAGCAAAGCTTTATAGGAAAGATGATAACCAAAGGCAGAGGGCTTATGATGGATCATGTCTGGACTAACTGGCATCCACACTCCAACAGAACTCCAACACATGGGCAGCAGCCCTGTGACCTTATGCCACAGAATATTAGAGAAATGTCATCACAGGAGACGTTTAAAGAGATAGATGCCATCTTTACAAATGGCTCTGTAACTCCTAATGCTCAATAAAAAGAATGTGTTCTATCTTTGGACAAGAATATGTGGGGCTGGCTACTGAATACTAAATTTCAAAATATAGAGGATCTCTTGTTCTAATGTTTAGCCAAGGACCAGATAACACATTTATAACAGTTTCTCCCTCATTCAACTCACATTATTGAGCTCATATCATATGCCAGTACTGTGATAGATTGTTTTTCAAAAAATGAACATCCATGTGATTAAGAAGTTTATAATCTCCATAAGTATGTCTTCCGAGTTCTAAGAAACTGAATTTAAAATGAACTTAAAAGTATGTGGTAGAGCAGTGATTCTCAAACGTTTATGTGCATACAAATAACCTTGGATCTTATTAACATGCAGGTTCTGATTCAGTGGGTCTGATTCAATGGAGCCTGAGATTCTGCATTTTTAACAACTTTCCAGGTGAGGTTGATGTTGCTGGTCCATGAGTCACTCTTGAGCATCAAGAAGCTAGGACTCTAGCAAAAAGGATTTCTTGCTTTACCTTTTCTATTTACACTGACCTATAAGGTCCTAAAATTTTTCCCCTTTTCCTTTTTAACTCTCTTACCCATCTGTTCTTTCTAATAAAAAGAGAGGTTAGGGTAGAAAAACTTACAAAAAGCTTGCTATTCTATTAGCTACAAAAGCAACTATTAGCTATACAGACCGCTGTCGTGAACATGTCAACCATCTATCTCATGTGATTACATACTTTTGTGGAATCCCTACTATTTCAAACAGGCCACCTAGATATTCAGTAAAAGAATAAACAGACTGGGAGCGGCAATTAATTCTAGTTATGCCATATGGCAGTATAGAACACTGGCTGGAACCTGAAAACTCAATTTCACAAGAGTTTTACTTATTCTGAATTTTAATCATTATAGGATCAGCAAACATATGTCTACCAACTTGCTCCATGTACACAAAATTCTAAAGAATAATCACACTGCATACTCAAAAATGATTGGTTTTTCCCAAATGGACTTAAAATTTCTCTTCTACTGAATTCTCAAAATCAAGTAGCTGCTGACAGCTCCAGTTTAATTTCTCTTTCAAACAAAATCTTCAAACAGTACTTTTAACAAATAGTATTGTTTGCTTTCTTACCATCTTCATCATCAGCTCACAGTGTAATTTTGCACAAGTGTAATTTTCTCTGGTTCTGGATTCCTTATCTTTGGGGCTGGCTCAGCTGCTGACCCTCCTTGTCCCTGTGAACTCCCTCCATCGTGCCTGTCACTGCTGAGACACCCATCCCACCACATTCCCTCCATTTCACTTCTCTCCAGAATGGAGACATTATCATTTCTAACACATACTCCATCGCCTGTCCTATTAGAGCTAAGATTCTTTCATCTCCTGTATATCTCATAATTTCAAGACAAGGACAGAAAAATCAGTTCTTTTTCTGTGAACTTTTGTCTCTGGTGCTTGAGAGACTATCCTGATATTCCCTGAACATGTTTTAGTGATAACATTTACTGCACCAGGGCCAAAATGATTTTCTGCCACTTTCAATTCTAGTTCAATAAAAGAATAAGAGCTTTGTTTCTAACCTCTGTCATTTTTAATACCATAAAATGATTTTAAAAATGTAAAATTGAGTTCCATTTCCTACTGGACTACCAATCTCATATTAGCTTTCCTTTTATCAAATTTATGAGGAAAGTCAGAAATTGCCTTTCCTTAAAAAAGATCAAAATCTCAGGATCTCCTGGGCAGAATGCTTGAATTGAATTTGAGCTCTCAATAATTGCTGGCCTGGAAGTCTTAAAGAAGTATAAAAGTTAGATACTTAAAGTTAGTTATGTCAGAAATAACAAACTGAAGGACTATCCCTTAGACTACTATCGTCTGAAATAATAAGGTTATTCTTAGAAAATTATAATCCTAAAAATACCACAGACATACTTATTAACATTTCCAACTTGAGGAAGTCTATGGTTTTCTGAAACCACAGTATGAATGAAGTCTATGGTTTCTGAACTGCAAAGTGAAACAAATGTTTTTTGCAACATCATATTATGAAATGTTTCAGATATGCATAAAAGGTAAATGAACACCATATATGTGTATACTCATAATCTAGATGCTATGATTCACATTTTGTTATATCTGCTTTGTCACTTATCCATCCATCCATCCATCTATCTTGTTTTCGATGCATTCCAAAATAAACTGCAGATGTTGCTAGACTCTAGATGCATATATAATTAACTAAACTTCAATATTTATTTACAGTTCCTTTAAACCAATAAGCTTTTGAAAGATGCCAATTCTTTTTTAAAATTATGGCTTGCTTAAGTAAACTATGCAACCAATTAGAAACCCTACATTCTAAATCCTAGTCTTTTATTAATGCTCTTACTTTGAGTAATGTCACATATCTTAGTTTTCTCATCAACAAAAAAACAAAGGTTCTTGGCAGATATGATAGAAGGTCTTGATTATCAAATCATAAAATGAACATTGTGGTTACGGCAGAATCCAGAAAAGAGAGACACTCCCTTAATATAACTGAGAAATAGCTAATTGGAAATTATGTGGGCATAAAGTTTTCTATAAATTATAATAACTCAACAAGTCTCACAAACTCAAGAGGGAGCTTGAGGGTGAGCATTTAATCATAACGCATAAGCGTCACTGTATATCTATGATAAAACAACTTGGTTATTGAAGACTGAGTCACTCCAAGTGGAAATTTCATAAAAAGGCACTAGCATCAAACTGGAATTTTCTTGGCTTTGTGAAGCCATAGCTGGCTTATAAAGTCCTTATTAATTAAGTAGTGTAAGCACTGCCACAGAGATAGCTGCCCCTTCCTTTATGAGCTGTTTATTTCCCTACACTGATTTTTTTTTTTTCTTTTAGAAGATTGGCCTGGAAGGGGCATTCTTTGAAGCCTGAAGAATCAAAGCTGCTACAAAGCACTGCTGAGAGTTTCGAAAGAATTATGAAGAAACTACATTGGACCTGAGGCGATAGGCTGAGATCTCCCTAAACAGGTCAGCAGTTGGTCTGCAAAATATTCCCATTGCCAAGGAGGCAGTGACATCTTGTGTAAATCAAAAACTAAAACCCTGAGATATCTCATTTCCATTTTAAATGCATGGGGGTTAAATATGGATATCTAGCACTTGAGAAGTTCCTGTGGGATTGATTTTTTTTCCTGTCGTTTCTGAGCCCTTTGCTGGGTGTGATAAGAAGGACCGCATTTCATTATCAACCCTGCTAGTGCTGCACTTCAGGGAGACTAGATGAGGCTACACAGTGGAGAGAAGATCCAGCTTCCAAACAAGAAATGATTCACATGTTGTGATTATAAAAACCCACTTTAGGCCCAACTCATTTTCAACAGAATCATGAAATAAAATGAGATCCCAAGGAAATGAAATTTCCTGTATCACTTTGCAAATTAAAAAAAAAAGAAAAATCACAGTGATACCATAAAAAAAATCAAATTTTTGAGGTTTCAAGGTTTGGTTGGTAATGTTTGCATTCTTGTAACATTTGAAAAAACAATCCCAAATAACATTTTGGGGGAGGCAACTGAAAAAGAAAACACAAGATCATGGTTAGGCAAATCTTCTATTGACTCAGACAATGTTACAGAAAAAACATCAGAACAAAGACTTTGAATTCTGAGAGCTGACCCAGTGCTCTTGCATTTCTCTCCCCTTTGCTCTAATTTCAGTGTAATACAGGAAGTGGATACAGGATGGATCTATATCAGAAATAAGAGAAAGCCAGCAAATTAGAGATAACCACAACCAGGAGGGCCTCACGCCACAAGTTTCTGGAGATCCAAAATAGATGAATACAAAGAGGCTTTCCCCCCCCAACCCACCCCCAACGGCTTTCTATAAGCACAAAAAATAGCACACGTTGGGACAAAAGATTAGATCCAGATCAAGTGAGATTTAAAATCAAGGCCAAAGTAAACATTGGTAAAATGAAGATAGTAATTTCATATAAAGGATCTCTTCACACAATGTATGAATTAAGAGCCCCCATTTATAGACAAATAGAAAAGCTTCTAGTATTAAAAAATTGATACTGAGGATTTTCTGAGATCTTCCAAGACAAATCCGTTTCAAGTAGAAAATAGGAATGTGCCCAAGTAAAACTGATGGCTATAATTCTATCAGAAGTAAAGCAAATTCAGAGACCTAACTATAGGACTAAATAGTAGTGCTCAGCTTATTCTAATGGGTCAGTCCAACCTGAAGGGAGAAAGTTCAGTTATCTACCTGCTTCCCAGGTTTCATTTCAAAAGTCCTTTCACTCTTGATAGAACATGTTATTCTGTTTAATGAGCTCAGTACTGGGAATGTTTAATAAAAATGTTTGAAAAAAGCAAGATTAAAAAAAACCCACTTACTAAAAAGTTACTGTACATCAAAATTACTCATATAAAATATTTATTTTATGGGATGACCAAAGGGAGAGGCTTCTATCAACTAACACCACCAAAATAGCCCAGTGTAAAAGAAAACAAAAATGGATCAATTTAATCTTATAGCTGGTACCAAATCCAAGACACCTACTCAAGTGAAAGAATAAACAAAATAATCATCATCATAAAATTAAAAAAGAGTCATACACTTCAAGGTTGCTTTGAAAGAAGAGGAAACTTGCTATGAAAGAACATATAATAAAATGATCTTCCTTTCCAGGTTAAGCCAAGAGACCAACAGCAAGTTATATTGTATCAGTTTCACCTGTAGGCCATTTCAGACTAAAAGAGCAACAAAAATAACCCTTTACTACTCCCAGTAAGTATATCTCCAAAAATCTTTAACACAATTGTGAAATCTCAACATACACTCACTAAATAACAGAAAACTAGTACAGAGATTTGGCATATAATTGATAACTTGAGAGCCGTGAAGTTATAAGTTTTTGTTTGCTTTCTTGGTTAAGGGTGAGAAACAGAGATAGGACTGGAAAAGGAAGAAATGAATTTTTAAACTTCAAGATGTGGTCAAATTATTGCTATGAGTTTGAAGCCTTTTCAGAGCTCTTTAAACTTAGATAGATTGCACTAGTACCTACTACCTTTTTTATTTCTGCATTGACACTGAAACTTCAGTGAAAGTAGCAAAGTGAACAGAAAGAGAAGATATGAACAAATATCTAAACTTGTAACACAAATGTACCAACAACACATTTCACATTTCTTCTCTTGATAAGCACACTTCATCTGAATTTTTTTTGTTTGGGAATTTTAAGCTCAATAACCAGCATTTAGGAAAAGTAACATTCTCCATGTAATTAATGGTGATAATATTGACAGCATATCACCTTGAAAATCTTGCTCTCAAGAGTTACATTGGACTAACTCCTTGTCTTTCCTCCTATAATACAAAGACACAAGAACAATATATTCTTAAACTAAATTCTGTTTTAAAGCTAAATCCATGGTAAGATGACAGGAAAAACGAAGTTCCCAAAGAGAACTGGAATTATTTTTATGATATTTGTACTAACATATCATGTTTCATGCAGAGCTATATGCTAACCACCCACAATGAGACATGTTCAAGATATTCTTTCAATCTGTACTTTAAAAGCACTGGTTTTGTGGGGTTTGCGCCATAATCCTGTTATTTAAAGTTATTTCTTTATTTCTTTCCATTTCAATATGCTATTAATCTACCTGTCTCTTTTTGAAACTCCTTTAAGTTTCACAAAAGAAAACAATACTCCAAGTTTGTTTCCATTGGCTCTAGACTTCACTTCCAACAGCGAGCATAAATGACTAGCTGTTCCAAAATGAGCCATGGAGAATTTATCCCTACCTCAGTAATAAAAATTTTCTATTTTCTTCACCCTTTTCCCCATTCTCAATGCATTCTTGCTGTCAGATGGCCTCCCCTGAATCAAACTTAAGAAATGCTCAACTGTTTCTGCAAATGCGTAAGAATGCCATCAAACGTCTGAGTACAGATCAAGTATGTTTCATTCCAGGTGTCTCACAGCTGGCGCTGGCCCTGCAGTGACCACCGCAATAAAACAGGAGGAGCCTCTGCCTGGCTTTCATCCTAATCATTCTCTAAAGAGCTTGCTGAAAACTTGGACTCAGAATGTGAAAGCTGTTGGTTTTAGGGAGAAGGTTTAAATGAGGAGGCAGTTTGAAGAAGAGCCATGAACATCACAGCTCAGGACATCAAATACCACAACAGGGCTTCACTTCCTTGGAATTATGCAAAGTGCCATCCGTTTTTTATTTTGTCTTATATGGAAAACATTATCCTTCATTGGTAACACTCTTAAGCCAAAAAGACCCTATAAAGACAGGAATACAGATATGATTTTCAGTCTGGGAAGACAGAAAAGCTACTTGTACTGAAAAACAGATGAGCACTTGGAGGACGTCCATGACTCAACACAACTATCATTTTTCTGGGGTCAGTCACTCTAGGCAATTGAAAGGTGGCAAACAGCACATAACAGCTGTGATGAAGTCAGATGCTTTAATTTACAGCACGTCCACAGTCATGGCAAACAGCACTGAATTCTGAGCCACCATAAAAATTACGGCCAAGCCCCTAGAGTTTACCAGGAATCAGTATTTTCCCATCACTCCACTCTATTCTCAAGCAGCACAGTGGTGAGGCGATAATTAAAGGAATTAAAGCAAGGACACAACAAAGATAGAATGGAAAGTTTTGGTGGGGTGGAGTATATGTATATATGGCATTTATATTTATCTAGTGTCTTTCCCAGATTATCCTGCTAGAGATTTCTTACCCACCTTCAGCCCTAATGTGCCAAGTTAGTAGTTTTAGACAGATTCCTACCTCCCCTACAAATTTACCAAACCCCTAAAGTTTTATTGCTTTAATATGACTCAAGATAAAACTTTTAAAGTGGCTTTCATTAATTCTTTTGATGTTACTTGGCCATTTTCCATATACATTTAGCTCTCAAGTTTGATGATTCCCAAATTTCCTTTCATACTCAGCCTCTGGGAGAGATACAACTTCCACGCAAAAAAAAGGAAATGTGATTGGCATTGTACAAGCTTTCAGTGCTCTCAAAGCAACTGCTACCAATACATATAAGTACATAACATCAACCAGCCATACATGGGGCCATACATACAATGTGGCTAAAAAAGAAGATTCAGTAAGACAAGGGTTACATTATGGGATGATGATTGAATGGGTAAATTTAAGACAATTTCAAACAGCTTGCCAAAGGAAATCCTCATTTTTCCATTTTCTTGTATAGTATCTAATTTCTGGCTCCTCATTTCCTCCTGATCTGATAATTATGAAATTCTAAATAAAGTGTCATCTTTCTTACAACAAATCAATGAACAGAAAGCTCCCATCAACAATGCAGATGTTTCCTAAAACCTCTGCTGATTATTTCCTGAATATCTATCCCACAAACCACACAGCAAGTCCTTTGAGAACAAGGAACCCTCTCTACCTCATAATAAATACAGCTTCTATGTCTGTGTGCATGGGTGTGTGTGTATGAGTGTGTGTATGTACTTAAAAAAGAGAACTAACAAGTAATAAGTAAATGATAACAGTGAGATAACAGTGAGTCACCACAAAATCACCTTTTATTATCAATTTCAGATTAAAATTCAGTCCTTTCCAAGTGCTGCACTGCAAATAAGGGGAAAGGAGAATTTCTACTTATTGTATATTTGTCTCCATAGATGAAATAAAATTATTTTTACATTCCTTACCACAGATTTATGCCATTAACACCACCACATACACAATTATATTTTGGGCATCCCTCTCCCTATGCTTGGTGGCTCAGACGGTAAAGCGTCTGTCTGCAATGCAGGAGACCCAGGTTCGATCCCTGGGTTGGGAAGATGCCCTGGAGAAGGAAATGGCAGCCCATTCCAGTATTCTTGCCTAGAAAATCCCATGGACAGCAGAGCCTGGTAGGCTACCATCCATGGGGTCGCAAAGAGTCAGACATGACTGAGCAACTTCACTTTCACTCCCTATAATACAGTTTAAAATAATTCCATCTTTGTTCCTCAAGCCATCCTTATAATCATCCTATAATACAAAGATCAACTTTGTATTACAAAAATAAAAAATTCTTTAAGTTACTAACTGAGCCTTCAGATACACAACTAAGCCTAAACTTATCCACTAATAAAATATAGGGAAGTTTGTTTTAAACACTCTTCCAACCTACCAAAAATTACAGATATTCTCACTTTTGCAAAAAGCTCTCATCTTTTGCATTCTGTTTGTTTCAATTATTCAGGGCAACCCAGGCTGATAATTACACAGTCCCCAGTTGCTGAGTAAAAGTGATGCTTCATTAGCCAGCGGGAAAGATCGATTAGGATCCAGCAGGGCGTCTTGTGAAGTTCTCTCACATTCCTGGAGGGAATATATTCTGGCCGTGCCCTTCGAAAGGATAAAACTCCTTGCTTCTAAAGAGTTTCAGTGACGTTTCTAAAGTAGATGATAAGATCTGTCTGCCACACAAATGAAATCCCAGGTATAACACTGCTGATGCTCTTTCTTTACTAAGAGTACACAGTTCAAACGTTTCAAATCACATTGCCTCCAAGTCGAAAAAGACTTAAGATTGTACTCACTTATCCCCAACTCTCATTCAGTTACCACACTTCAAACAAGAAGTGGTTGGGGAATACACTGTAATGGAAATGTTTGTTTTTTTTTAATTTTAATTTTTACTTTATTTTACTTTACAATACTGTATTGGTTTTGGCATACATTGACATGAATCCGCCACGAGTGTACATGAGCTCCCAAACATGAACCCCCCTCCCACCTCCCACCCCACATCCCTCCGGATCATCCCCATGCACCAGCCCCAAGCATCCTGCATCCTGCATCGAACATAGACTGGCTCTAATGAGATGGATGAAACTGTAATGGAAATTTTTAATTTCTCCCTCCATCAAGCAAGCGTATGCATCTGTCAGGTGCTCATATTCTGAAAGGCACAAACTAGGTGAGGGCCTTTAATTAAAAAAAGAAACTTAATGAGCATGATAGTCCAATCAGCCTGAGATTAAGACATTTTAATAGGAAAAGAGAATCAACTGGATAAGTCTAGTTTAAGTTTTCTATTCGGGAAGGAGATGAGGACATAAAATCAGGACCAAAAGTCATAATGGAAATTATCTCATACTGCTTGACATCCTCTCTTTCAGTAATTTGGACAAGCATAAATATTTAGCTTTTCACCCATTTTGCAAAAGTGTCCAATAAAGACTAACATAACAATCCAAAGCTAAAAGCAGAATAACTTTTTTAACATACATAATTATCAAAATATTTCCATTGTGGTAAACTAACTACCCTAAATATGCCTGCCTACCTTCAATGCAACTCAGTAAACATTTAAAAGCCTCTACCAAGTATAAAGAACTATAATAAGTGTGTCTTACTTTGATAATTTATATACAATTAAAGTAGATTTTGCTGATTATAAATTGCTTTAAACTTTATGAAGAAGAATAATGGAACCGGTTTATGCAAACCTAGCTTTGATTTGCTGCAAGCCCCGTAGAATATGGTCTCTGTTGTCCTTTGCACCAGCACTGAGGTTCTCATTCCGCAGACCTTCGGCCAGGAAATCCTCAGTATCTAAAGGAAAAGGAAAGCTGATCAACAGAAAAGAAAAAGTACCAAGAGAGAAGGAAGAAAATCTGGAGGATTAACAAATGGGTATAGTTTTCTCTTTAAAAACTTTAAAGTTGCAGAGTAAGGTGATTGTAAGTAATGCCATAGAAGAGTATACTTATGTATATTTCACTTCTAGTGCCTGTAATATGAAACTGCACTAGATATACTATCAAGATAATGTTACAAATTTATACAGTTGGGTTACATAAGCATATTAAAATTTTGTTTTACATTCTCACCACTCAACAACACCAAACAAAAAATCCTACATAGCCATAACTAGGACTTTTTATGGAGTATAAAGTTCTGAAAATAAAAATTTCACTAAGGACCACCATTAAATTCCAAGATGTATGTCATATCTATTGCATATGTCATTTAATAGGTTCCTCCAAGTTCCTCTGAAGGCTAAAGGATGAAAAGTTGAATTCAAAGGTAAAAATAAATGCTATCCAAAATTAAATTAATGCTGTTGAACTGTGGTGTTGGAGAAGATTCTTGAGAGCCCCTTGGACTGCAAGGAGATCCAACCAGTCCATTCTGAAGATTAGTCCTGGGTGTTCTTTGGAGGGACTGATGCTAAAGCTGAAACTCCAGTACTTTGGCCACCTCGTGCGAAGAGTTGACTCATTGGAAAAGACTCTGATGCTGGGAGGGATTGGGGGCAGGAGGAAAAGGGGACGACAGAGGATGAGATGGCTGGATGGCATCACTGACTTGATGGACGTGAGTCTGAGTGAACTCTGAGAGATGGTGATGGACAGGGAGTCCTGGCGTGCTATGATGCATGGGGTCACAAAGAGTCAGACACAACTGAGCGACTGAACTGAACTGAATATGCCATATTAACAGGATAAAGGACAAAGACCATGTGATTGTCTCAATAGATGCAGAAAAAGCATTTGACAAAATTCAACAGCACTTTATGATAAAACAAATAAAAACACTCAACAAACTGGAAATAGAAGGAAACTTCCTTAGCCTCATAAAGATCATCTACAAAAACCCACTAATATCATACTTAATGATAGGTGAAAATCAATATACAGACCCCCCCTTTAAAAATAAAGTCAGCCTGCCAGAAAAGGGAGCTCTAAGGCCCTACCCACCGATGTCAATTGCAGACCCAACTGGAAGAGATATATCACTATATCTCCAACAGGGAGACAATTGCTACTTTACTACAACAGGAGGAAGGAAAAAATTTCTCCTTGTCCTGCAAGAGTCTGGCCAATGAGAGACTGTTAACCATAACTCAGTCAACAAGAAGCCATTACACTTGGAACTTCCAGTTTTCTCCAATGGTCTCTTTGTTTATAACAGCTCCTCCTAGTTCCTTCTTCTCCTCTATAAAAGAAAGTTCCTCTCTTCTGTTTTCTGGGCTTGCCTGTGGATAACCATGATTGCACATCCTTAATTGCAAGTCTTTGCTGTTCCCAAATAAACCATTTTGCAGGTAAAATAACTGGTTGTTTTACTGTTTTAGGTCAACAAATGAAAGGCTGAATACTTTCCCCCTGTTCCTAAAGATCAGCAACAAGACAAGCTGTCTGCTCTTACCACTTATATTCAACATTGCACTGGTGCTAGACAGGGCAAATATGCAAAAAATAAAATTAAAAGAGTCTAGGTTAAAAAGAAAGAAGTAAAACTATCTCTACATGCAGATGATATAATCTTGTACATAGAAAACCCTAAGGAATCCACTGACAACTATTAGAACTAAAAAATGAGTTCAATAAGTTTGCAGGATACAAGATTAATATTAAAAATCAGCTGTATTTCTATACAGTAGCAATGAACAAGCCAAAATTAAATTAGGAAAATTCCATTTAAAATAATATAAAACAGAATTAATATTGAGGAATAAATTTAACAAGAGAAGTATAAAACTTAAACTCTGAAAACTACAAAATATTATTGAAAGAAATGAAAGACCTTAAATTAAAGGAAGAAAATAAATGGGAAGACATCCCATGTTTACATATGAGACTTATGGCTATTAATATGGGAATATTTCCATATTGATCTAAATAGTCAATGCAATCTCTATAAAAATCTCAGCTGGATTTTTTGCAGAAACTGACAAACTAATCCTATAATTAATTTGGAAATTCGAGGTACCCAGAATAGTCAAAACAATTTTGAAAAAGGAGGACAACTTTCCCATTTTCTGATTTCAAAACTTACTACAAAGCTACAGTAATCAAGACAATATGGTATTGGTGTAAAATCAGACACACAGATCAAAGGAACAGAATTGGGAATTTAGAAGTAAACCCTCACATTTATATTCAATAAATTTTTGACAAGGATGATAAGATAATGCAATGGAAAAATTGTTTTTCAATAAATGGTGCTGGAACAATTAAATATCCACATGCAAAGAAATGAAATTGAACCCTTACCTCATACAATATACAAAAATTAACTCAAAATGGATCACAGACCCAAACATAAATGTTAAAACTATAAAACTATTAGAAGAAAATAGGCACAAATCCTTGTAACCTTGGATTAGATAACAGTTTCCTAGATATGATGCCAAAAGAACAAGCAACCAAAGAAAAAAATTGGACATCAAAATTAAAACTACTGTGGCTCAAAGGATGCTATCAAGAAAGTGAGAAAATTTTTGCAAATCATGTATCTAATAGGAGACTTATATACAGAATATATAAAAAGCTCTTACAATTCAATAATAAAAACACAAATAACCTGATTTTAAAACAAAGAACCTAAATAGACATTTATCCAAAGAAGATATACAAATGCCTAATAAACACATGAAAAGATGCTTAACATCAGTTGTTATCAGGAAAACAATAATCAATACCACACTGAGGTACCAATTTCACACGGCTACTGTCAAGAAGATGGACAATAATGAGTGCTGTTGAAGATGGAGAGAAATTAGGATCCTTATACATTGCTAGTGGGAATGTAAAATGGTGTTGTTACTTTGTAAAAGTCTGGCAGTTCCTCGAAAAGCTAAAAAGAGAGTTGCCCACAAATTCCATTACTAGGTATATACACAAGAGAAATGAAAACAAGTGTTCAAATAAAAACTTGTACACAAATGTTTATAGCAGCATTATTCTTAACAGCCAATAAGTGGATAAATACTAACACTCATCAACTGATGAACAGATAAACAAAATGTGGCAGCAATAAAAAAGGAAATGCTGATACGTGTCACAATACAAATAAATCTCTGAAATCATAATTTCATCAATCAAAAGAAACCAGAAGCAAGAGTCACGTATAGCATAATTCCATTTACATGAAACATACAGAATGGGCAAAAATCTATAGGAATAGAAACTAGATAAGCAGATGCCTATGGCTCTGGGAGAGAGGGATGCAGATTGAAGAATGAAGGCTAAAAGGGTTCAAGTTTTCTTTGGAAGATGAGGAAAAATGTTCTAAACAACTCTGAATACCATACTAGAAGCCATTGGACTGTACCCTTTAAATGGATAGGTTTTATGGTATAAGAACTACATCTCAATGAAGCTGTTAAAAAAGATAGAGTGCCTGATGAACTATGGAATGAGGTTCGTGACACTGTACAGGAGACAGGGATCAAGACCATCCCCATGGAAAACAAATGCAAAAAAGCAAAATGGCTGTCTGAGGAGGCCTTACAAATAGCTGTGAAAAGAAGAGAGGTGAAAAACAAAGGAGAAAAGGAAAGATATAAGCATCTGGATGCAGAGTTCCAAAGAATAGCAAGAAGAGATAAGAAAGCCTTCTTCAGCGATCAATGCAAAGAAATAGAGGAAAAGAACAGAATGGGAAAGACTAGAGATATCTTCAAGAAAATCAGAGATACCAAGGAACATTTCATGCAAAGATGGGCTCAATAAAGGACAGAAATGGTATGGACCTAACAGAAACAGAAGATATTAAGAAGAGGTGGCAAGAATACACAGAGGAACTGTACAAAAAAGATCGTCATGATCCAGATAATCACAATGGTGTGATCATTCATCTAGAGCCAGACATGCTGGAATGTGAAGTCAAGTGGGCCTTAGAAAGCATCAGTACAAACAAAGCTAGTGGAGGTGATGGAATTCCAGTTGAGCTATTTCAAATCCTGAAAGATGATGCTGTGAAAGTGCTGCACTCAATATGCCAGCAAATTTGGAAAACCCAGCAGTGCCCATGGGACTGGAAAAGGTCAGTTTTCATTCCAATCCCAAAGAAAGGCAATGCCAAAGAATGCTCAAACTACCGCACAATTGCACTTATCTCACATGCTAGTAAAGTAATGCTCAAAATTCTCCAAGCCAGGCTTAAGCAGTACGTGAACCATGAACTTCCAGATGTTCAAGCTGGTTTTAGAAAAGGAAGAGGAACCAGAGATCAAATTGCCAACATCCACTGGATCATGGAAAAAGCAAGAGAGTTCCAGAAAAACATCTATTTCTGCTTTATTGACTATGTCAAAACCTTTGACTGTGTGGATTACAATAAACTGTGGAAAATTCTGAAAGAGATGGGAATACCAGACCACTTGACCTGCCTCTTGAGAAATCTGTATGTAAGTCAGGAAGCAACAGTTAGAACTGGACATGGAACAACAGTCTGGTTTCAAATAGGAAAAGGAGTACGTCGAGGCTCTATATTGTCACCCTGCTTATTTAACTTATATGCAGAGTATATCATGAGAAATGCTGGGCTGGAAGAAGCACAAGCTGGAATCAAGATTGCCCGGAGAAATATCAATAACCTCAGATATGCAGATGACACCACCTTTATGGCAGAAAGTGAAGAGGAACTAAAAAGCCTCTTGATGAAAGTGAAAGAGGAGAGTGAAAAAGTTGGCTTGAAGCTCAACATTCAGAAAACAAAGATCATGGCATCTGGTCCCATCACTTCATGGGAAATAGATGGGGAAACAGTGGAAACAGTGTCAGACTTTATTTTTTGGGGCTCCAAAATCACTGCAGATGGTGATTGCAGTCACGAAATTAAAAGACGCTTACTCCTTGGAAGAAAAGTTATGACCAACCTAGATAGCATGTTGAAAAGCAGAGACATTACTTTGCCTACCAAGGTCCATCTAGTCAAGGCTATGGTTTTTCCAGTGGTCATGTATGGATGTGAGAGTTGGACTGTGAAGAAAGCTGAGCGCCGAAGCATTGATGCTTTTGAACTGTGGTGTTGGAGAAGACTCTTGAGAGTCCCTTGGACTGCAAGGAGATCTGACCAGTCCATTCTGAAGGAGATCAGCCCTGGGATTTCTTTGGAGAGAATGATGCTGAAGCTGAAACTCCAGTACTTTGGCTACCTCATGCTAAGAGTGGACTCATTGGAAAAGACTCTGATGCTGGGAGGGATTGGGGGCAGGAGGAGAAGGGGACGACAGAGGATGAGATGGCTGGATGGCATCACTGACTCGATGAATGTGAATCTGAGTGAACTCCGGGAGTTGGTGATGGACAGGGAGGCCTGGCATGCTGGGATTCATGGGGTCGCAAAGAGTCGGACACGACTGAGCGACTGAACTGAACTGAACTGAATGTAATAAGTGTAATAATGGGTTTCTCTGGTGTCCCAGATGGTAATGAAACCACCTACAATGTGAGAGACCTGGGTTCAATCCCTGTGTTGGGAAGATCCCCTGGAGGAGGGCATGGCAAGCCACTCCAGTATTCTTGCCTGGAGAATCCTCATGGACAGAGGTGCTTTGGCAGGCTACAGTCATGGAGTCACAAAGAGTCTGACACTACTGAGCCACTGAGCATAGCACAATGTGAACAAAAAATTTAAAGAGGAAAAAAAAATTTTTAATATTCAATGTAATAAAATAAAAAATATAATGTAGCAAATAATAAACTCATAAAATGATATATAACTGATGACAATAATTGTGAAAAATTAGAGTCCTCTATTAAAAATAAGCTATAAGGATATATTGCATAGCATGGGGAATATAGCCTATGTTTTATAATAAGTATAAATTGAGAATAATCTATAAAATTTTTTAATCACTATGTTGTACACTTGAAACTAATATAATATTGTAAATCAACTAGACTTCAATTAAAAAAGGAAAAAGTTAACAGAAACAGGTAAAAAAAAAGTAAAGAATTTCTATGTAAAAAGATAGTTAATTTGTTTACTGTTTAAAAGATATTCACCTGAAATAATGTGAGACTGAAATTAAAAGACAGGTGTGCAAAATGTTCTAAATAAATTTTCTTAAAAAGCAAGAATAGCAATAATTCATATCAAAGTAGAACACAAACAGGCCAACAGAGTCATTTTATTTTATATAAAGTACAATCCATAATAGAAATGACCTGTTATGTGCTAAATAGAATAGCACAAAAATATATATAGTGAAAAATTCAAGAACTATAAGTAGAAATTACTGAAAAACAATTGTAAAGTCACTACTAGTCTCTAATAGACCACATGGATAAAAATATATAATTATAGAGGGCAGTTATGTCCAATAGAAATAAAATTACACACTTAATTTAAAATTTTCTAGTAGCCTCATTTCAAAAGATAGGCCCAAAAGAGACAAAATTAATTTTAGCAATATTTATTTTATTTAACTCAAAAGATACAAAATATTAAGATTTGGGGCTTCTCTGGTGGCTCACTGGTAAAGAATCTACTTGCCAATGTAGGAGACATGAGTACTATCCCTGATCTGGGAAGATCTCACATGCCATGGAGCAACTAAGCCCACACGCCACAACTATTGAGTGTGTGCTTTAGTCTGGGAACTGCAACTACTAAGCCCACCTGTTGCAACTACTTAAGCCCAAGCACCCTAGAGCTCATGCTCCTCAACAAAAGAAGCAACAATAGAAACAATGAGAAGGCTGTGTATACCACAACTAGAGAGTAGCCTCTGCTTGCCACAACTAGAGAAAAGCCTATGCAGCAATGAAGATCCAGCACAGGCAAAAGTAAATAAATAAAAATTTTTTTTAAACCAAAATAGTATGATTTCAATACGTAATGAACAAAAAATAATTATTGAGCTATTTTACATGTTTTTGTATTATAGCTTCAAAACCTACGTGCATTTTACACCTAACAACACACATCAGTTCAGACTAGTCACATTCAAATGCTCATATTTATGAAAATTAATTAAGCACTGGATTACCAAAAAATCAATAATTTCTTAAAAACTGAAAATTAGAAAGATCTATTTTATGACGAAAACAAAATAAAACAAGAACTTAACATTTAAAAGAGTAAAAAAGTCTCTCCATACTTAAGACATTTGAAAACACATGCACACGTACATTGTGGGTCATAGAGGAAACTCAAAACTATAATTACCATCTATTGAGAAAATAGCCTGTGTAAAATATTATGAAATATAACCAGCATTGTACAGAGTGATCTCTTATTTATAGGCCTTTATAGACCTCAATATTTCCAATATTAAATAAAAAGAATGAAAAGAAATACATGAAGCAACAAATTCAAAAAATCAGAAAAGAGCAATAAACCAGCCTACTGGAAAGCAGGAGAAAGGAAACAATAAAAGATAAAAATAGAATGAAAAAGTTAGAACAGTGGTTGTCTAACAGTGCTCTCTGGAGTCATGAGCATCTAATAACAAAGAGGACACTAATAGATGGAGAAATATACCATGTTCATGGATCAGAAGAATCAATATAGTGAAAATGAATATACTACCCAAAGCAATCTATAGATTCAATGCAATCCCTGTCAAGCTACCAACGGTATTTTTCACAGAACTAGAACAAATAATTTCAAAATTTGTATGGAAATACAAAAAACCTCGATTAGCCAAAGCAATCTTGAGAAAGAAGAATGGAACTGGAGGAATCAACCTGCCTGACTTCAGGCTCTACTACAAAGCCACAGTCATCAAGATAGTATGGTACTGGCACAAAGACAGAAATATAGATCAGTGGAACAAAATAGAAAGCCCAGAGATAAATCCACGCACCTATGAACACCTTCTCTTTGACAAAGGAGGCAAGAATATATAATGGAGAAAAGACAATCTCTTTAACAAGTGGTGCTGGGAAAACTGGTCAACCACTTGTAAAAGAATGAAACTAGAACACTTTCTAACACCATACACAAAAATAAACTCAAAATGGATTAAAGATCTAAATGTAAGACCAGAAACTATAAAACTCTTAGAGGAGAACAAAGGCAAAACACTCTCTGACATAGATCACAGTAGGCTCGTCTATGACCCACCTCCCAGAATATTGGAAATAAAAGCAAAAATAAACAAATGGGACCTAATTAAAATTAAAAGCTTCTGCACAGCAAAGGAAACTATAAGCAAGGTGAAAAGACAGCCTTCAGAATGGGAGAAAATAGCAAATGAAGCAACTGACAAAGATCTAATCTCAAAAATATACAGGCAACTCCTGCAGCTCTATTCCAGAAAAATAAATGACCCAATCAAAAAATGGGCCAAAGAACTAAACAGACATTTCTCCAAAGAAGACATACAGATGGCTAACAAACACATGAAAAGATGCTCAACATCACTCATTATCAGAGAAATGCAAATCAAAATCACGAGGTACCATCTCACACCAGTCAGAATGGCTGCTATCCAAAAGTCTACAAGCAATAAATGCTGGAGAGGGTGTGGAGAAAAGGGAATCCTCTTACACTGTTGGTGGGAATGCAAACTAGTACAGCCACTATGGAGAACAGTGTGGAGATTCCTTAAAAAACTGGAAATAGAACTGCCTTATGACCCAGCAATCTCACTACTGGGCATACACACTGAGGAAACCAGAATTGAAAGAGACACGTGTACCTCAATGTTCATCGCAGCACTGTTTATAATAGCCAGGACATGGAAGCAACCAAGATGTCCATCAGCAGATGAATGGATAAGAAAGCTATGGTACATACACACAATGGAGTATTACTCAGCCATTAAAAAGAATACATTTGAATCAGTTCTAATGAGGTGGATGAAACTGGAGCCTATAATACAGAGTGAAGCAGCCAGAAAGAAAAACACCAATACAGTATACTAACGCATATATGTGGAATTTAGAAAGATGGTAACGATAACCCTGTATGCGAGACAGCAAAAGAGACACAGATGTATAGAACAGTCTTTTGGACTCTGTGGGAGAGGGAGAGGGTGGGATGATTTGGGAGAATGGCATTGAAACATGTATAATATCATATAAGAAATGAATCACCAGTCCAGGTTCGATGCAAGATACAAGATGCTTGGGGCTGGTGCACTGGGATGACCCAGAGGGATGGTATGGGAAGGGAGGAGAGAGGGGGGTTCAGGATGGGGAACACATTTACACCCGTGGCGGATTCATGTTGATGTATGGCAAAACCAATATTGTAAAGTCATTAGCCTCCAATTAAAATAAATAAATTTAAATTTTAAAAAAAAGACAGAGGAAGAGTTGGAGGGGTGTCAATTGAGTGAGACTCTGGGACACTCCCTTCCTTCCCCTACAATTCCCCTTTACTTTAATCACAAGTGCTTGGCTTTTATCTATTTATACACTGGGATTTCACATAAGATTTTAACTTTGAAAGGGGTTCCATTGCACAACTTAGTGGCTAAAAAACCACTTAAAAACCATTACTTTCACTGAACTTAAAAATAGCAAGAAAAACATATATAAGTGCTAAAAAAGTATAAAAGCTGGAATGTTTCAGGGGTTAGGGGGAAATCCAATAACTTGATGTACCATCAGCAAATGTAATCAAGGAAAAAGGAAAGAAAGCACAAATATACAGAAATTAGGCAGAACAAAAAGAAGCAATAAAAAACACAATTTTTAAAGATAATGAAATATTTGACAAAATTGGTGAGATTTCAAGTTATTTTAATTTTCTTCTTTGTGCGTTTATGTCTATGTAAATCTCATTTTTATCCCTTTAAAAGAATTATTTTCAAAAATAAAGTACCATGTAAACAAAATAAAATGTCATGCAAATAAACTCTCAATGAAAGTTTCTGAGAAAAATATAAATTTTTAAAACTGAATTGAGAAATAGAAAACCTGACTCCTGAACAGGCTAAAAACCAGGGGGAAAGAAGAAAAGGTTGCTAAAATGTTTCTCTAAATTCATATTAATATAATTTTTAAGATGTTTTTCAAATCTTTAAGTAATGAATAATTCTGGTTCTATATAAATTATTTCAGAGCCTAGAAAAAGAAACTTCTTCTATTACTTGGTATAACGTAGCATAACCACAGTTCTAAAAGAACACAAAAGGGAATCAGTTTAAAGTTAATACAAAAGGAAGGGTGGGATGAAGCGATAGTTAAGGAGTTTGAGATTGACATGTACATACTGCTCTGTTTAAAATGGTTAGCCAGTGGGGACCTACTGTGTAGCTCAGGGAACTTTGCTTGGTATTATGAAATGATCTAGATGGGAAGAGAATTTGAAGGGGAATGGATGCATGTGCATATATGACTGAGTCATTTTGCTGTGCACCTGAAACTAACACAGCTAGTTTCATGTATATTATACTCCAATATAAAAGTAAAAGTTTAAAAAAATTTTTAATTAAAAGTTAATATAGATACAAAAATCCTAAATAAAACACCAGTAGATCACACCTAACAGTATATTAAAAGAATAATACAGTTTATCCTGGTAATATAAAGATGTTTCAATATTATTGACATATTACATACTAATACATCTCTTATAAGTAGTGTTAGTTGCTCAGTAATATCTAACTCTCTGCAATCCATGAACTGTAACTGACCAGGCTCATCTGTGCATGAAATTCTCCAGGCAAGAATACTGGAGTGGGTAGCCATTCTCTTCTCCAGGGGATGTTCCTGACCCAGGGATTGAACATGGATCTCTGAAATTAAAGGCAATTTCTTTACCATCTGAGCCACCAGGGAAGCCCATCTATATAATAGGTTAAAAGAAAAGTTTATACAAACCTTTTTGCAAATGACAAAATTTTCTCTGATGATATTTATTATCTGTTTGTGACAAAACTATATTGTGTGTGTGTGTGTTAGTTGCCCAGTTGTGTCCAACTCTTTGCAACCCCATGGGCTGTAGCCCACCAGGCTCCTCTGTCCATGGAGTTCTCCAGGCAAGAATACTGGAAAATTCCACAGATGGAGGAGCCTGGTGAGCTACAGTCCATGGGGTCACATATGTAAGTAAAAGAATACCTTCTCAACTAGCTTCATATTTATGGCTGAAAAACTAAATTGTTATTATTAAAGATTGTTTTTTCAGCTACTCCCACTGTCAAATAACATTGTTGTGGAGGTTTTACACAAAAATAAGTCTTAGAAGGAAAAAGAAGTCATTATGTGCAGATATTATGACCAAATACATATAAGCTTAAAGTATGAACTTGGAAAACTTTAAAAAATTTTAAGGATTCACTCGGGTAACCAGAAACTAAATGCTTTAAAAATTGATAGCTTTCTGGGCAATAGAAGAATAGCTTGTGTTGCAATGATTTTCCCACAGATAAGAATTGTCAACACTAAACAAAAATATTAAGAGCACCTATTTTAGGGCACTGAACAGTAGCCAAGGGCTTCTCTGGTGGCCCAGCAGTAAAGAACCTGCCTGCAATGTAGGAGACATAGGCAGGAGACAAGGGTTCAATCCCTGGGTCGGGAAGATCCCCTGGAAAAAGGAAATGGAAACCCACTCCACTATTCTTGCCTGGAAAATCCCAATCCATGGGGTCACAAAAAGTCAGATACAACTAAACAAAAAACAATGAAAGCGGTAGCCAAAGCAGGCAGAAATTGGTGGGGATTTGATCCTTGAAAGAAAAGAACTACTGGGTGAGACTTTTATTTATACAGCTTTTCACCTAAAGGTACTCCCAGTTCATTTGGTGTGGAGTGGCTGGGGAGCACCCTTAGGCAAAAAGCTTAGTGGACTGTGGGAAAACACCAATGCCACAACTTAACGTATATTTGGAGTCTCAGAAGAAGATTAAAACCAGAATAGGACAGAAAATGTACCAGAAGAAATAACAGAAAAAATAAGAGTCAAAATCTTCCCAAATTTGGTGAAAAAATAGCAGTTTACAGATTCAAGAAGCTCAGTGGAAGTTCAGTTGGATAAATATAAAGAAAACTAAACACAGGTAAATTACAGGCAAATGCTGAAAACCTAAAATAAAGAGAAGAATTTCAAAGAAGCCAGAGGAAATGATCTATTACACACAGAAGAATAATGATAGGAATGAGAGTTGACTTTTCATCAAAAATAATGGAGGCCAGATGATGCTAAAATAACATATTTAAAATTTTGAAAAGAAAAGCGGAAAAAACTTGTCAACACAGAATTCTATATCCAGTGACAATAACTGTCCAAATGTAAAGACAAAATAAAGACACTTTTCAGATAAACAAAAACTGAGAAAAATTTTTGCTAAGAAACCTGCTCTAAAAAGAAATCTAAATGAAATTCGTCAAGCTGAAGGGAACTGACGCTAAAGGGAAACTCAGATCAACAGCAGTACCAAAATGCTAAACACGTGGGTAAATATAAAACATTATCACTTTTTTCTCTTAATCTCTTCAAAAGATAACTGGCAATCTGAAGCAGAGATTATAAAAAGATTATAAAACTGCACTGCACAGCTTATAATATATATATATAGCGATAAAACAGAAGACGGGAAAAGGAGAGTAAATGAAGCACCTTTAGTGGTATAAAATTAATTCTGAGTAGCCTGTGATAAGTTAAGGAACACACTGTAATCAATGGAACAACCCTAACAGACAAAATAAAGAACAATTTTTTAAAAATAGAGAAATCAAAATGGAATATTAAAAAGCATTTGACTAACTTTTTAAAAGGGCAAGTATAGCCAAAAATGTGACAGTTGGAAAAGAAATAGTTCAATGGTAGACCCTAAATCCATCCCTAGGAATAGTTAACGTTAGTTGTAAATGAACTAAACACTTCAATTAAAAAGCAGAGACTGACTGAATAAAAATGCAAGACCCAATTATATGCTGTCTGTCTACAGGAGACACTTTTTTTCCTTCCAGTTTTATTTATTATACAGCATTGTTTAAGATGCACAGCATAATGATTTGACATACATATGCCATGAAATGATTACCATAGTAAAATTATACTTACCATCTCATACAGACAGAAAATTAAAGAAATAATTTTTTTCCTTGTAATAAGAACTCTAAGCATTTACTCTCTTAACAACTTTTATATATACTGTTGTTATTGTTGTTTAGTTACTAAGTTGTGTTCTACTCTTTCACGACCCCATGGACTGTAGTCTGCCAGGCTCCTCTGTCCACGGGATTTCCTAGGCAAGAATACTGGAGTGACTTGCCATTTCCTTCTCCAGGCGATCTTTCCAATCCAGGGATCAAACCTGTGTCTCCTGCATTGGCAGCCAGATTCTTTGCCACTGAGCCACCAGGGAAGCCCTATATATACTGTACAGCAGTGTTAATTATATTTACCATGTTGTATATTACATCCCTAGTACTTACTTATGACTGAAAGTTTGTAACTTTTGATCATTCATCCAATTCCCTCTCCCCCAATGCCCAACTTCTGCTAATCACAAATCTGATCTCTTTTTCTATGAGCTTGATTGTTTTTGAAGTATAATTGACCTACAACAGTATGTCAATTCCTGGTATACAACAAGCATGCACACTGTTGTTTCAGTCATGTCCTACTCTTTGTGACCCTGTGGACTGTAGCCCACCAGGCTCCTCTGTCAATTGGATTCTCCAGGCAAGAATACTGGAGTAGGTTGCCATGCCCTCCTCCAGGGGATCTTCCCAACCTAGGGATTAAACCCAAGTCTCATTATGTCTCCTGCATTGGCAGGTAGGTTCTTTACCACTAGAGCCACCTGGGAAGCCCAGTATACAACACAGTGATTTACAATTTCTATACACTTAAAAATGATCACCACAATAAGTCCAGTTATCATCTGTCACCATCCAAAGATACTACATAGTTACTGGCTATATTCTCTACACTGTACATTTCATATCCATGGCTCATTTATTTTGTAACTAGGAGTTTGTACCTCTTAGTATCCCTCATCTCTCTCCTTCCCTCCCTGCTCTCCACTCTGGCAGCCATCTGCTTGTTCTCTGTAGCTATCACCCTGTTTCTGTTTTGTTATGATTGTTCATTTGTTGTTGTTTTTTTTAGGTTCACATATAAGTGAAATCACACAGTATTTGTCTTTCTCTGTATGATTTATTTTACTTAGGAGCATAACACCCTCAAGGGCATCCTTGTCTTGTTCCTGACCTTAGAGGAAATGCATCCAGCTTTTCATCATTCAGTATGATGTTAGCTGTAGGCCTGTCATATATGGCCTTTCTTATGTTGAGATATATTCCCTCTATACCCATTTTGTTGAGAGTTTTTATCATAAACGGATGTTGAATTTTGACAAAGTCTTTTTTCGTAACATATGATGATCATATGATTTTTATTCTTCAATTTGTTAATGTGGTGTATTACATTGAATGATTTGTAGATACTGAATCATCATTGCACCCCTGGGATTAATCCCACTTGATCATGGTATATGATCCTTTTAACGTATTTATTTGGTTTGTTAATATTTTGTTGACAGTTTCTGCATTCGTGTTCATCAGTGATATTGACCTGTAATTTTCTTTTTTTAAATTATTATATCTTTGTCTAGTTTTGGTATCAGGGTGATACTGGCTTCACAGAACAAGTTCTCAGAAGCATTCCTTCCTCAGTAATATTTTTGGAATAGTTTGGGAAGGACAGGTGTTAATCGTTCTCTAATTGGTAGAATTCACCTATAAAGTCATTTGATCCTGGAATTTTGTTTCTTGGGAGTTTTTAAAATACTGATTCAATTACTGGTAATTGGTCTATTCATGTTTTACATTTCTTCCTGATTCATTCATGGGAGAATGTACATTTCTAGGAATTTGTCCATTTCTTCTAGGTTGTCCATTTTATTAGCATATAATTATCATAGTAATCTACAAGAGACACATTTTAAATATGAAGGCACAGAGAAAATAATCTTAAACATAGTGGAGATATATATATATATATATACACATATGTATACATATGTATATTTATATGGATAACTGATTCACTTTGGTGTACATCTGAAACTAACACATTGTAAATCAACTATATTCCAATAAAGACACAGGCTGAAAAAAAGAATGGAAATTATACAGTATGCTAAGAGTAAGCATAAGGAAGATGGAATGGCTATATTAATGTCAAAGTAGACTTCAGGACATGGAATATTACCAGATACAAAAAGAGATATTTCATAATGATAAAAGGGCCAAGTCATCAGGAAGACAGAAAAATTATAAATGTGTATGCATATAACAGGAGAAGGAAATGGCAACCCACTCCAGTATTCTTGCCTAGAGAATCACATGGACAGAGGAGCCTGGTGGGCTACTGTCCATAGGGTCACACAGAGTCGGACACGACTGAAGCAACTTAGCATGCATGCATGCATTGGAGAAGGAAATGGCAACCCACTCCAGTATTCTTGCCTGGAGAATCCCAGGGACAGAGGAGCCTGGTGGGCTGCCGTCTATGGGGTAGCACAGAGTCTGACACGACTGAAGTGACTTAGCAGCAGCAGCAGCAGCAGCATGCATGTAACAAAATAGCTTCAAAATACTTGAAGCAAATTCCAACAGAACTAAAGCAAGAAAAAAACATATCTCAATCATAGTTGGAAATTTTACTAATCTCTTTAAGAAACTAATAAAACTACTAGATAAATAATCAATAAAGAGATAAAGAATGTGAACAACACTATTAACTTTGATCTGTTTGGCATTCATACAATGCTACATCTAACAACTACAGAATATACTTTTTTTAAGTGGATGAAGTGTTCACCAAGATATACATTATTCTACGCCATAAAATAAGTCTTATAAACACCAAAAATCTAAAATCTTAGAGTATGTTCTCTAATCAAAAAGAAGTTAGAAATCAATAACAATTAGATATCTAAAAAGCCTCAACAATTTGAAGAAACATAATTCAAAGAGGAAATATTCTTCTTTTAATAAATTGAATGATTATAAAATAAAAATATTATAAAAATTTCAAAATTATAAAATCCATCCAAATTTGTAAGATGCAGTTAAAGCCACACTTAAGGGAATCACACAGCTTTAAATGTTTATGGTAGAAAAGAAGAAAGGTTTAAAATCAACGATCTAAGTTTTCATTTTAAGAAAGTAGAAAAAGAAGACCAAATTAAACTCCAAACAGGAAAAAGAAAATAATAAAAAATAAGAATGGAAGTCAATTAAATAGAAAGCAGAAAAAGCATTGCTTGGTTCTTTTAAAAGACCAATAAATTTGATAAGTCCATAAAGATTTTATTAAGATTCATAAAAGCAATACAGAGAAATAGCAGTATCAGATTGAGAGGAGAAAAGGAAGAAAAGGTATTTCTCAGACTTTAGAAAACAAACACAAACATATTTACTTTTCCCTAATAAAAAAGGCATTGGTACTCATTGTATTAATAGAAACATTGGAAAATAAATCAGTTGATATAAGGAACACAATTATAATTATTTACATCACTCGTTCAGTTTTTATTCTGTGCTAACATAACTTTATTTTCATTTACAAAAATGAAATATCAAAAGTTTTGAACTTTTTCCACTAAACACTGGTTATATCACAGATCATATAATGAAGTATTTTGTAACCAATCAAAAATAATATTCATGAGGAAATGGAAGGAATTCAAATATTCTCACAGCATATTTTTAATACAATACTGAAGGAAAAGGAGAAGAAGAGGAAGATGAAGAAAAAAGGAGAGTGGGAGGGGAGGAGGAAGATTGAAGGACTGACATTACTCAACTTAAAGACTTACTACTATGATGCAGTGATCAAGATAGAGTAGTATCATTGAAAGAACAGACACAAATTAATGGAACAGAACAGAGAACACAGAAATAGACCTATACAAACACAGTCAGCTGATCTTTGAAAAAAGATGTAAAGCAATTCAACCAAGAGAGGATAAGGCTTTTTAACAAATTGTGCTGGGACAACTAAACAACCAAATTAAAAAAAAAAAAAAAGGCACAGCTCTCCCTTTATACAAAAATTAACTCAAGTAAATCACAGACTGAAATGCACACAGGAGAAAATGTAAGTGGCCTTGGGTTTGGCAATGGGTTTTTAGTTATAAGACCAAAAGCATGATCCAATGATCCATGAAAGAAATAATTTAGACTTCATAAAAATGAAAAACTGCTGTTCTACAAAAGATAGTGTTAAGAGAATGAAAAGACAAGCCACAGACTGGTAGAAAATCTTTACAAAACACATACCTAATAAAGGATGTATATCCAAAATAGTTAAAAACTCTTAAAATTCAATAATAAGAAAACAAAAAACCCAATTTTGAAATGGACATAAAATGTGAACAGAGACCTCACTAAAGAAGATACACAGATAACAAAAAAGCAAATCAGCATAATCGTATGTCATTAGGAAACTGCAAATCAAAACAATGATATATCACTATGTACCTACTAGAATGAATGAATTTTTAAAAATTGACAATACCAATGACTGACAAGGATGCAGAGCAACCAGAAGCTCATTAATTGCTGATGGGAATGCCAAATCGTATATCCACTTTGGAAGATGGCTTGGTTTCTTACAAAGCTAAATGTAGTCTTACCATAAGATCCAGCGATCATACTCCTAAGTATTCACCCAACTGACTTGAAAACTTAAGTCCATAGAAAAATCTGCACATTTAGATTAGAGCAGCTTTATTTACACTTGCTAAATTTTTGGAAGCAATCAAAATGTCCTTCAGAAGGTGAGTGGATAAATAAATTGTGATATATACAAACAGTGGAATACTATTCAGTGCAAACAAGAAATGAACTCTCAAGAAATGAAAAAACATTCAGTTCAGTTCAGTCGCTCAGTCATGTCCAACTCTTTGCAACCCCATGAATCACAGTACGCCAGGCCTCCCTGTCCATCACCAACTCCCAGAGTTCACTCAAACTCATGTCCATCGAGTCGGTGATGCCATCAGCCATCTCATCCTCTGTCGTCCCCTTCTCCTCCTGCCCCCAATCCCAGCATCAGGGTCTTTTCCAATGAGTCAACTCTTCGTATGAGGTGTCACTGGAGAACCTTAAATGTATTAAAGAAATGGAGTAGCCATCATAGTCAACAAAAGAGTCTGAAATGCACTACTTGGATCCAATCTCAAAAATGACAGAATGATCTCTGTTTGTTTCCAAGGCAAACCATTCAATATCACAGTAATCCAAGTCTATGCCCCCACCAGAAATGCTGAAGAAGCTGAAGTGGAACAGTCTACAAGAACTTCTAAAACTAACACCCCAAAAAGATGTCCTTTCAATTATAGGGGACTAGAATGCAAAAGTAGGAAGTCAAGAAATACCTGGAGTAACAGGCAAATTTGGCCTTGCAGTACAGAACGAAGCAGGGTAGAGGCTAAGAGTTAGCAAACACCTTCTTCCAACAACACAAGAGAAGACTACACATGGACATCACCAGATGGTCAATACCGAAATCAGGTTGATTATATTCTTTGCAGCCATGATGGAGAAGCTCTATACAGTCAGCAAAAACAAGACTGGGAGCTGACTATGGCTCAGATCATGAACTCCTTATTGCCAAATTCAGACTTAAATTGAAGAAAGTAGGAAAAACCACTGGACCATTCAGATATGACCTAAATCAAATCCCTTAAGATTATACAGTAGAAGTGAGAAATAGATTCAAGGGATTAGATCTGATAGACAGAGTGGCTGGATAACTATGGATGGAAGTTTGTGACATTGTACAGGAGGCAGGGATCAAGACCATCCCCAAGAAAAAGAAATGCAAAAAGGCAAAATGGTTGTCTGAGGAGGCCTTACAAACAGCTGTGAAAGGAAGAGAAGCAAAAGGTAAAGGAGAAAAGGAAAGATATATCCATTTGAATGCAAAGTTCCAAAGAATAGCAAGGAGAGATAAGAAAGCCTTCCTCAGCGATCAATGCAAAGTAATAGAGGAAAACAATAGAATGGGAAAGACTAGAGATCTCTTCAAGAAAATTAGAGATACCAAGGGAACATGCAAAGATGGGCTCAGTAAAGGACAGAAATGGTATGGACCTAACAGAAGCAGAAGATATTAAGAAGAGGTGGCAAAAATACACAGAAGAACTGTACAAAAAAGATCATCATGACCAAGATAATCATGATGGTATGATCACTCACCTAGAGCCAGACATCCTGGAATGTGAAGTCAAGTGGGCCTTAGGAAGCATCACTATGAACAAAGCTAGTGGAGGTGATGGAATTCCAGTTGAGCTATTTCAAATCCTGAAAGATGATGCTGTGAAAGTGCTGCACTCAATATGCCAGCAAATTTGGAAAACTCAGCAGTGCCCATGGGACTGGAAAAGATCAGTTTTCATTCCAATCCAAAAGAAAGGCAATGCCAAAGAATGCTGAAACTACTGCACAATTGCACTCACTTCACACACTAGTAAAGTAATACTCAAAATCTCTAAGCCAGGCTTCAACAGTACGTGAACCATGAACTTCCAGATGTTCAAGCTGGTTTTAGAAAAGGCAGAGGAACCAGAGATCAAATTGCCAACATCTATTGGATCATTGAAAAAGCTAGAGAGTTCCAGAAAAACATCTACTTCTGCTTTATTGACTATTCCAAAGCCTTTGACTGTGTGGATCATCACAAACTGTGGAAAATTCTGAAAGAGGTGGGAATACCAGACCACCTGACCTGCCTCTTGAGAAATCTGTATGCAGGTCAGGAAGCAACTGTTAGAACTGGACATGGAACAACAGACTGGTTCCAAACTGGGAAAGGAGTACATCAACTTTGTACATCAAGGAGTACATCAAGGCTGTATATTGTCACCCTGCTTATTTAACTTATATGCAGAGTACATCATGAGAAGTGCTGGGTTGGATGAAGCACAAACTGGAATCAACACTTCCAGGAGAAATATCAATAACCTCAGATATGCAGATGACACCACCCTTATGGCAGAAAGCAAAGAAGAACTAAAGAGTCTCTAGATGAAAGTGAAAGAGGAGAGGGAAAAAGTTGGGTTAAAACCCATCATTCAGAAAACTAAGATCATGGCATTTGGTCCCATCACTTCCTGGCAAAAGGATGGGGAAACAGTGGAAACAGTGACAGACTTTATTTTGGGGAGCTCCAAAATCACTGCAGATGGTGACTGCAGTCATTATATTAAAAGATGCTTGCTCCTTGGAAGAAAAGTTATAACCAACCTAGACAGCATATTAAAAACAGAGACATTACTTTGCCAACAAAGGTCCATCTAGTCAAAGCTATGGTTTTTCCAGTAGTCATGTATGGATGTGAGAGTTGGACCGTGAAGAAAGCTGAATGCCGAAGAATTGATGCTTTTGAACTGTGGTGTTGGAGAAGACTCTTGAGAGTCCCTTGGACTGCAAGGAGATCCAACCAGTCCATCCTAAAGGAAATCAGTCCTGGGTGTTCATTGGAAGGACTGATGCTGAAGCTGAAACTTCAACACTTTGGCCACGTCATGCAAAGAACTGACTCATTTAAAAAGACCCTGATGCTGGGAAAGATTGAAGGCAGGAGGAGAAGGGCACGACAGAGGGTGAGATGGTTGGATGGCATCACTGACTCAATGGACATGAGTCTGAGTAAACTCTGGGAGTTGGTGATGGACAGGGAGGCCTGGTGTGCTACAGTCCATGGGGTCACAAGGAGTCAGACACAACTGAGTGACTGAACTGAACTGAACTGATGTGAAAGAAGCCTATCGGTGAAAAAAGCCAATCTGAAAAGGTTACATACTGTATGGTTCCCACTACGTAACATTCTGGAAAAGGCAACAATATAAAAAAAATCAGTGGTTGGCAAGGGGTTCAAGAGGAGTCAGAGGGATGAATAGATAGAGTACAGGAGACTTTTAGGGCAGTGAAACTATATCGTATGACACTTTAATGGTTGTCACATGGCATTTTGTAATTGTCAATACCTATAGGACTTTACAACACAAAGAATGACCTTTAATGTCTGTAGATTTCAAAAAATCATTTTGCAGGTTGGGAGATCTCAGGGAAAATTGAAGACAAATGACATAATCTAACTAATTACAAATTACAAATATATGAATTAAACTCACTGAATGGGGGAAAGGTACTGACCTAAGTAACATTGGTAATGGGTAGTCTATAAGACTAAAGGCAAAAGGAACTGCAGGTGAATACTGGACCCTAGGCAACAGTTTCCAGTGGGTGCAACCTCTATTTTCATCACAGCATGTTTTAACAAATTGGACTCCTTTATTTATTCATTTTTTAAATCATAAAATCACTATGCACCAAGGTTTTGCCAAAAACTGACTATGCATCTACAGACTCTCAAATACAAGATATAGAAATTGAATCCATTATCTTTCCCTATACCTTTGAATGACATCATCATCTACCTAACTGCCCAGGCCAAAAACTTGAGAATCATTCTAAATTCCTGTTTCTCTTTAACTGGGTCCTGTAGACCTTGTTGTTTAGTTGCTAAGTCACGTCTGACTCTTTTGAGACTCAATGGACTGTAGCCTGCCAGGCTGCTCTGTCCATCGGAATTTCCCGGCAAGAATACTGGAGTGGGTTGCCATTTCCATCTCCATTATCACAGCATTTTTTACAATAGCTAAGATATGGAAACAACCCCAGTGCCCATCAAGAGATGAATGGATAAAGAAGATGTCCAACTCCTTGCAGCCTCATGGACTGTAGCCTATCAGGCTCCTCTGTCCATGGGATTTTCCAAGCAAGAGTGCTGGAGTGGATTGCCATTTCCTTTCTCCAGGGGATCTTCCTGACCCAGGAATAGAACCCAGGTCTCCCGCATTGCAGACAGACACTTTACTGTCTGAGCCACCAGGGAAGCCATATATATATATAATGATGGGTTACCATTCAGCCATAAAAAAATGATGAAATCTTGCCATTTGTGACAACAATGGATGGACCTTGAAGGTATTATGCCAAGTGAAACAAGTCAGAGGGAGAAAGACAAATATTGTAAAATTTCTCTCATGTGTGGAATATAAAAAGCAAATAAAGTAAATAAACAAATAAATGAACAAAACAGACCAAACAAAAACAAACATGTGGATACAGTGAACAGAACATTGGTTTTCAGAAGGGAGGGGAAGAGGGTAAAATGGGTAAAAGGGTGTCAACTATATGTGACAGCAAGAAATTAAATTTTTGGTGGTAAGCACACTGTAGTGTACACAGAAGTAGAAACAGAATGTTGTACACATGAAACATACACAATGTTATACAACAATGTTGGCTCAATTTTAAAGAATAGTAAGGAGAGCAGTCTAAAATGAATTAGAGTTCAAGACATCAATAAGAGCTCTTGTTTAGCTCCCTCACCCATCAAGGACCACACATTCATGGGGAACCTGGTGCTAGATGGAACCTGGTGCTACCATGGGGAACCACTGGTAGATGACCTGCTTCTGGATCGGGGTTTTGTACATAGCAGAGCAGCTCCCTTGCTGCAAGCTATTGAAAGTCTAAAGAAGGGTTTGTTAAAAAAAAAAAAAATTTTTTTTAAAAAAGAACTCATGTTTAAGTTTGTACAGATACAGATAGTTATGTATAGAAATTGCTAGTGTGAAAGCCACTCAGTCGTGTCCAACTCTTTGTGGTCCTATGGACTATACAGTCCATAGAATTCTCCAGGCCAGAATACTGGACTGGGTAGCCTTTCCCTTCTCCAGGGAATCTTCCCAACCCAGTTCTCCCACATTGCAGGCAGATTCTTTACCAACTGAGCCACAATGGAAACCCACAGAAATTGCTAATAGATAAACATATATGTTGTTAGTGGTAAAGAACCCGCCTGCCAGTGCAGGAAACATAAGAGATGCGGGTTCCATCCCTGGGTTGGGAAAGTCCCCTGGAGGAGGGCATGGCAACCCACTTAAGTATTCTTGCCTAAAGAATCCCATGGACAGAAGAGCCTGGCAGGCTACAGTCCATAGGATCGCAAAGAATTGGACAGGACTGAAGAGACTTGGCATAGCATGCATATGTATATGTGGGATTATTATGCATACATATATATCTTTGTTTGTCAGTGAGAAGACCTAAAAGAAACAATGTCCCAGTGAAAAAGAGCATATCTACTACCAAGATCATGGTTTCTAAAACCAATCTTCAATAAAAGGAACCAAGGCTTTTTCGAGAGATGGCTGATTCTAGGTCTAAGGGCAGGAAACATACAAGATGAGCCTGGACCATTTTGTGTGGCCAGAAAGTAAGGAAGTACCCAAAACATACACACACACACACTTGATGTGGCATGTCAAAAGGAAACCAGAAGCCAAGTAAAAGAGCTTAGTGGCCAAAGTTAGAACAATTTGAGCAACAAAGTTAGGTAACTCTGGATTATAACTCAAAGTATAAAATAAGTATTCATGAGTCCACAATGATATAAATATTAATAAAGAAATGAATAAATTAATACATGGGGGAGAAAACACAAATCTCCAGCGCATAATTCCAAATAATGTAGACACACCACCCTAAGGAAGAAGGAGCATAACTCCCAACACTCAAGTGTAGACTGCACATAGAGACTTCCTTCCAAAGAATACAGTATTGAAATGGGAAATAAAGAGTAACTTGACAGAAACTTTATCAGCCAGGCAATCAAAGAAAACATCAACAGTTATAAATCATGTTGATTGTATGTACCCTTGACATGTGATGAGAATGACACTTTACTTCTGTGATCTTCTTTCCAAAAACCTAGTCTAATCATGAGAAAATGGTCAGACAAATTCTAATATATGGCATTCTACAATATATTTGACCAGTACTCCTCAAGACTCTCAAGATCATCAAAAACAAGGAAAGTTTGAGAAACAGCTGGCAGAGGAATTCTAAAGAACTAAATTCAATGAGATATCCTGAATAGGATCCTGGAAAAGAAAAAGGACATTAGGTAAAAACTAAGGGAAATGGTTATTTAACTTATATGCAGAGTACATCATGAGAAACGCTGGGCTGGAAGAAACACAAGCTGGAATCAAGATTGCTGGGAGAAATATCAATAACCTCAGATATGCAGATGACACTACCCTTATGGCAGAAAGTGAAGAGGAGCTAAAAAGCCTCTTGATGAAAGTGAAAGAGGAGAGTGAAAAAGTTGGCTTAAAGCTCACCATTCAGAAAACGAAGATCATGGCATCTGGTCCCATCACTTCATGGGAAATAGATGGGGAAACAGTAGAAACAGTGTCAGACTTTATTTTTTTGGGCTCCAAAATCACTGCAGACGGTGACTGCAGCCATGAAATTAAAAGACACTTACTCCTTGGAGGAAAAGTTATGACCAACCTAGACAGCATATTCAAAAGCAGAGACATTACTTTGCCGACAGGTCTGTCTAGTCAAAGCTATGGTTTTTCCTGTGGTCATGTATGGATGTGAGAGTTGGACTGTGAAGAAGGCTGAGCACCAAAGAATTGATGCTTTTGAACTGTGGTGTTGGAGAAGACTCTTGAGAGTCCCATGGACTGCAAGGAGATCCAACCAGTCCATTCTGAAGATCAACCCTGGGATTTCTTTGGAAGGAATGATGCTAAAGCTGAAGCTCCAGTACTTTGGCCACCTCATGTGAAGAGTTGACTCATTGGAAAAGACTCTGATGCTGGGAGGGATTGGGGGCAGGAGGAGAAGGGGACGACAGAGTATGAGATGGCTGGATGGCATCACGGACTCGATGGACGCGAGTCTGAGTGAACTCCGGGAGTTGGTGATGGACAGGGAGGCCTGGCGTGCTGCGATTCATGGGGTCGCAAAGAGTCGGACACGACTGAGCGACTGAACTGAAGTGAACTGACTGAAGGGAAATGGAATAAACTACAGACTTTCCGTCAATAACACATCAGTATAGGTTCATTAATTGTAACAAATGGTTCATTAATTGTAATAAATGGTTCATACTAATGTGAAAGTTAATTAATAATGGAGGAAATTGGGAGGACAGGGAATAAGACAATTCTCTGTACTACCCGCTCGATCTTTTCTGTGAATCTAAAAGTATTCTAAAAACTAGTCTATTAATTTTTAAGAAGTGGTATATGATACAATCTTGACATTTTATCCAAAGAAAGGGGGAGGAGGGGCTTCCCTGGTAGCTCAGCTGGTGAAGAATCTGCCTGCGGTGCAGGAGACCCGAGTTCGATTCCTGGGTCGGAAAGATCCACTGGAGAAGGGATAGGCTACTCACTCCAGTATTCTGGCCTGGAGAATTCCATGGACTGTATGGTCCATGGGGTCACCAAGAGTCCGACAGGACTGAATAAACTGCAGACTTTAGTCAATAACACATCAGTATTGGTTCATTAACTGTAACAAATGTATCATACCAATGTGAAAGTTAGCTAATAATGGAGGAAATTAGGGGGAGGGGGAAGGGAATAGGAGAATTCTCTGTACTACCTGTTCAATCTTTCCTGTAAATCTATTAATTTTTAATATATGATATAATCTTGACATTTTACCTGAAAAAAGGGGGAGGTACTTGGCTTAATTCAGTCATTAACCCAGTCTAAATTGAGTCCTTCCTACAGGTCAATCATGGAGAAGGAAATGGCAACCCACTCCAGTATTCTTGCCTAGAGAAACCCAGGGACGGGGGAGGCTGGTGGGCTGCCGTCTATAGGGTTGCACAGAGTCCGACACGACTGAAGCGACTTAGCAGCAGCAGCAGCAACACAGGTCAGTTAGGTACTGTGATAAGACACCAAAATATTAACAATGGTCATGTCTAGGTAGTGGAATTACAAGCCATTTTATCATCTTCTTCATACTCTTCTACATTTCCTAAAAGTTCTAAAATATGTGTTTTACATATGAAAAAAGTAAAATTAAAATTACTATGCAAGCATAATGTAATATTACTCTTAGCTTAGATTGACTTTAATTTTTCACCCTCCTCTTCATTTCACTCAATAGAGCAGATTGTACTGATTCATAGCTGGGAACAGTAAAGGAGGACACCCAGGCAGAATAAAGATCCTATGGAATAATGATTCTGGGGAATAAAGATCCTATGGGAGATAGATGGTTATAATGGATATTTTGTGCCTATAGATGTTAAATATATATATGTGTGTGTATATTATTTTGAACTTCTACTTGCCTTACTAAATTATTATAAGTAAAACATCCCATGTAACTATATTTGTATGTACTAAAATTGTTAAAAGGGAATCAACAGGATATAATTATCCCCCAACTCACTGGGGGATATTTGATACTTTGATATTTTATTATGACTTTACTTGTTAAGTTTCACTTTAAAATTACTTTTTTGAAGGCTTCATTTCAAAACACTTTAGAGGGCCATGTGTTTATTTAACTACTTATTCCTTCATCTGCAAGTGTCATCTACTCAGAGGAATAACATGGCACAAAGACAATCTCTTCTACCTGTCTCATCTTTTTTTTAACCTGATCTAAAAATACTCCCACAAGTCACTAGACGAACAAATTTATAATCATGAAAACATAAGTCAAAAGCAAGAGCTATAGGAGGGATTATGCATCTAGTATTTTACACACTTCCCAATTCATTTTATAAGCCAGAATAACTCTGATATCAAAATTTAAAGATATTAAGGAAAATATATTTAAAAATACTAAGGAAGGAAAACTATAGACCAACATATAATACATTTGCCTCTCAATTTAGAAGATGATGTTACTTACAGTGATTATGACCTGAAGGTGCCTCAGTAAGGCTGCTCAGAAATGCACTGTTCACCACTGAATAAGAAAGAGATTTCCACCTCCTGTATTTTAACCAAGTTCACCACTCTCCCTGGGTGGGTTCTATTAAGCAATCAGCCTTGTGCAAATAAAAACTCTTCTAATATAAATATCATGTCTTATCAAATCAGAATGCCTTAGGCATCTGTAACTACAAAGCCCAGAGTGAAAAACACCACTGAGTAACAACATTCCAGAGGTGCCTCTGACATCACATCACTCACTACACATAATACCTGATGGTACAAGGTCTATACCTTTGACTAATGAGTGAGCAATACCACACTGGTATAAATGTCCTCACACCAAGGAGAAAAGACAAAATCAGAAATGTACCATAAATATTGTCACTTTTTTTTCTAAATGCCTTTATTCTTCTACAAATATTTGAGCACTTATATGCTGTATACTGAAAAAGTGAACAAGACAGATCCAAACTAAAAGTTTACAGTCTACCAAAGAATAAAGACTTAAATAGACAATTAGAATAAACTGTGATACGAGTTATAATAAGAAAAGTGAGGGAGGCACAGGCCCACAGTAGATGCGCCTAGTCTAGAGGGAAGTAAGTTAGGGAGATCTCCCAGAGACCTAACCTTTCATCTGAAACCCCTAGATCAGCAGGTCAAGTATGTATGTTGGGGTGGGGAGGAGCTGGTAGAATGAGGAAAAGAATAGCACAAGCATGGAAACATCGTGTGCACAGGTCCTAAGGTGACAGATCTTAGTTCAGCTGGAGAAACTGAAAGAATTCTAACTTGGAAGCAAGAACACAAAGGTTAGGGATAAGAGCAACAGTGATGAAAGATTATTCTGGAAGGCAAGTTTGTAGTAGTATACAGTATTTTGTACTAAAAGTAATCTACAACGATTTAAAGTCCCATATTAAAAAGGGAAACACAGCTCTGACAAACATGCATCTTCCTGTTATAATTCACAGCTTCCCTAAAACATAGATTTCCTCAGCTTCCAGGCAGCTTATGAATATCTATTTCATCAAACCAGAGCAGGAAAGGAAAATAGGAAATGAAACCTGAAGGACAAGGGAAGGGAGGGTATGTGGAAACTTGTAGACACGACTAATCATCAGATCCCTGGGAGAAACCACTGCAGGGTCTAAGGCCAGCTGAGAAGGTTCTGACTTGACAGGATGCACCCAAGATCTCCAGGTTCTGTAGACTGGTGAAAGTCTTTGACATTCTCCCAAGCCTCTCACTTTGTCCATTTTATGAGGCTACAAGGGGATATTTTGTTTAGTTGGAGGAGAATGACATCTTAAGGGTCACATTTTTCAAACTACTAAAAAATAAAGGTTGCCTCCATCTATTTTCTAAATACTGCTCCCAACACACAGAAAGAACAAAATATTTAAGTTGGTGTTCTTTAATAGTTAGAAAATTTTTGTTGATATATTGTTTCTAGAATTCAAAAGTTCACTTCAATCAGCCTTCTAATTTGAAGGCAGGATGAATGACCAAATGCTGCTGAAAACAACTCCACCATCCAAAAACCAATCAAAGTGTTCCTAGAGGGGATATTTTGCTAAAGTATTTGAACTAGTAAAGCAGAACTCACATTTCTGAAAAAGAAGGATACCATAAATTTCTGTCTATACTTGCATTACACCCAAGAAAATATCTGAGATTTTTGTTGGCACGGGTGAAATGACTCAAAATTAATTCTATTAAGTTTAATGCTGGGCAGTATTTCAGCTCTCTCATTAAAAACAAAACAAAAAACCCAAGTACTCGCAAATATTCTTTAAACGTGAATGGTTGTCCTGGTTGGCTGGGCACAATCACAGAAATATCTATTTTCTCACTGCTGCTGCTTTAACAGTCATTTTACTTCAATAACCTTCTGCTGACTTCCATCATCTCTCCTCACCCCATCCCCAGCCTTCTGTCTTATCATAGCACCTCCAAGCCTGTTGGTAGCCACATTCTCAATAGGAGAGGAGGTCAGAGGTAAAGAGACAGGAGAGAAAGAGTGGGAGATGAGAGGAAATTCTGTTCTCCTTTCTCTCTGGGTCCCTCCACTGGCTCTCACCTCCTTCCTAGGTGAGGCCCATTCCCATTCTCATTCTAGCTTATTAAATAGGCTCTTCCCTAATCCTGGGAACTCCAACCTCGCTCTCACCCAGCTCCTCATACCCTTCCCAGTCCTGACCATTGGAGTCACTCCCCAGTCACAATGCCACCATCAGAGCTTGGAGTTAGGGAACAGGGGATTAAAAGAGCGCTCCCACTAACAAAGAGGATGCCAACAGAAGGGGGAATGGCCCAGGCTTCAGGACTGAAAGGGTTTCTGGAGTCTCAAATTGGATGATCATTCCCCATCAAAATATCCTTACAGAATTCTCCTCTAGGGAGCTTCCCTGGTGGCTCAGTGGTAAAGAATCCGCCTGCCTATGGAAGAGACACAGGTTCAATCCCTGCCTCTGGAAGACACCCCTAAAGAAGGAAATGGCAACCCTGCGCCAGTATTTGCTTGGGAAATCCCATGGACCGGGGAGTCTGGTGGGTTAGTCCATGGGGTCGAAAAAGAGCCAGACACGACTTAGTGATTAAACAACAATGATTCTCCTCTAGGTAAAATATAAAAGGGGTTTTTTCTTTTTTTAAATGCATGACATACAATTAAGTTTAAAATTTGAATAAACAGTGCTCGCTTCGGCAGCACATATACTAAAATTGGAACGATACAGAGAAGATTAGCATGGCCCCTGTGCAAGGATGACACAAAAATTTGTGAAGCGTTCCATATTTTTAAAAAGAATGCATTTGAATCTGTTCTAATGAGGTGGACGAAACTGGAGCCTATTATACAGAGTGAAGTAAGTCAGAAAGAAAAACTCCCATACAGTATACTAATGCATATATATAAAATTTAGAAAGATGGTAACAATGACCCTATATGTGAGACAGCAAAAGAGACGCAGATGTAAAGAACAGTCTTTTGGACTCTGTGGGAGAAGGCGAGGGTGGGATGATTTGAGAGGGTAGCATTGAAACATATATTATCATATGTGAAGCAGATCACCAGTCCAGGTTCGATGAATGAGACAGGGTGCTCAGGGCTGGTGCACTGGGATGACCCTGGGGGATGGGATGCGGAGGGAGGTGGGAGGGGGGTTCAGGATGGGGAACACATGTGCACCGTGGCTGATTCATGTTGATGTTTGGCAAAAACCACTACAATATTGTAATTAGCCTCCAATTAAAATAAATAAATTTAAAAATAAAATAAAATAAAATTTGAATGAACAACCTTTACTGGGTGAACATGTAAGTTTTTGAGATTTCCAAAATATATAATAAAAAATTATACATAGCTTCTAATCCTAATCTATGAGAACCATTGTCCTTTCTTGTCCAGCCTTAGCACTAATGCCCTGAACAGTCTTATCAGAGAAATACATAATTTTATGATCCACAAAATAGTGTTTAAAAATGGGATGGCCTGGGAATCAACTTAAAGAACATGGTTCTTTTTCCCACGTGGGGAAAAAAGGTATTAATAAAGAAAATACCTAAGTAAATGTTAGAAAACAATCTACTCACTATTTAAAAAAAGAAAAACAAAATCTAGGGGCAGGATGCTACTTCAGACTCATCTTTTAATTTTCAAGGATACCTACATCTTTTCTAATTAAAATGTTTAATTTATCTTATAGATACTTAACTCTGAACACTTTGAAGGAGTTAAAGCCTTACAGATAAGATGTGACCCTTTGAGGATGAAGATGGGAACCTATTTGGAAAGGAGGCATATAGAAAATGTTGTTGGGATTGTGGAGAAGAGAAAGGGGATCAAGGGAGAGGAGGGACTCCTCTCAGGGACCCATTCCAGGAGTCCTTTGTTAGAACTGATGTCCCAGAAGCAGGGAGTACAGATCTGCACCATCCTCAGGACTTCCCTGCTGCTGCTAAGTCACTTCAGTCGTGTCCAACTCTGTGTGACCCCATAGACGGCAGCTCCCCCGTCCCTGGGATTCTCCAGGCAAGAACACTGGAGTGGGTTGCCATTCCCTGAGTGAGTTGCTAACAGTAAGACAGCCTTTCCAGTAACAGACTATGGCCATGCACTTGGCCACGCCTAACAAATCATGCCTGCCAAATCAAAACAATTTCCACCTTGGAAATAACAGAAGACCACATTTCATTCCAGATATTTGGGTATTCTATTTAATTAAGTGTCACAACTTTCCTTTTAGTAACATATTGCTATTTTACAGAAGCACCCTGGTTGCTGATCCAACTTCTACAAAGTCTCATTGACAGCTTCTGATAGAAAGAAACAAAAAACAATCATTTCTGATTCCTTGTCACAAATATACTGAAGGTATCAGACCATTAGTATTTCTGCAGTAACTTAAATATCTCAGTAAAATCAAACTTCTGAAACTTCAGTGTTTAATTTTCCTACTCTAATGATAGAAGGCTTCCCAAGTGGCTCATCGCTAAAGAGTCTGCCTATCAATGCATGAGCCACAGGAGACATGGGTTAGATCCCTGGGTAAGGAAGATCCCCTGGAGGAAATGGCAACCCACTCCAGTATTCTTGCTAGGATAATCCCATGGACAGAGCAGCCTGGGTGGCTACAATCCATGGGGTCACAGAGAGTCAGACATGACTGAGCATGTATGCACACACGGGAAGCCTTCATAGAATCTTGTCTTGCTTATTTTCACACCAATTAAATAAAAGTATCATAGTGACAGGGGAGGAAATGACTTTTACTGTGCTTCAGTTCAGTTCAGTTCAGTCGCTCAGTCGTGTCCGACTCTTTGTGACCCCGTGAATCGCAGCACGCCAGGCATCCCTGCCCATCACCAACTCCCAGAGTTCACTCAGACTCACGTCCATCAAGTCAGTCATGCCATCCAGCCATCTCATCCTCGGTCATCCCCTTCTCCTCCTGCCCCCAATCCCTCCCAGCATCAAAGTCTTTTCCAATGAGTCCACTCTTCGCATGAGGTGGCCAAAGTACTGGAGTTTCAGCTTTAGCATCATTCCTTCCAAAGAAATCCCAGGGCTGATCTCCTTCAGAATGGACTGGTTGGATCTCCTTGCAGTCCATGGGACTCTCAAGAGTCTTCTCCAACACCACAGTTCAAAAGCATCAATTCTTCGGCACTCAGCCTTCTTCACAGTCCAACTCTCACATCCATACATGACTACTAGAAAAACCATAGCCTTGACTGGATGGACCTTAGTCGGCAAAGTAATGTCTCTGCTTTTGAATATGCTATCTAGGTTGGTCATAACTTTTCTTCCAAGGAGTAAGCGTCTTTTAATTTCATGGCTGCAATCACCATCTGCAGTGATTTTGGAGCCCCCCCAAAAAAAGTCTGACACTGTTTCCACTGTTTCCCCATCTATTTCCCATGAAGTGATGGGACCAGATGCCATGATCTTCATTTTCTGAATGTTGAGCTTTAAGCCAACTTTTTCACTCTCCTCTTTCACTTTCATCAAGAGGCTTTTTAGTTCCTCTTCACTCTCTGCCATAAGGGTGGTGTCATCTGCATATCTGAGGTTATTGATATTTCTCCTGGCAATCTTGATTCCAGCCTGTGTTTCTTCCAGTGCAGCATTTCTCATGATGTACTCTGCATATAAGTTAAATAAGCAGGGTGACGATATACAGCCTTGACGTACTCCTTTTCCTATTTGGAACCAGTCTGTTGTTCCATGTCCAGTTCTAACTGTTGCTTCCTGACCTGCATACAGATTTCTCAAGAGGCAGGTCAGGTGGTCTGGTATTCCCATCTCTCTCAGAATCTTCCACAGTTTATTGTGATCCACACAGTCAAAGTCTTTGGCATAGTCAATAAAGCAGAAATAGATGTTTTTCTGGAACTCCCTTGCTTTTTCCATGATCCAGCGGATGTTGGCAATTTGATCTCTGGTTCCTCTGCCTTTTCTAAAACCAGCTTGAACATCAGGAAGTTCACGGTTCATGTATTGCTGAAGTCTAGCTTGGAGAATTTTGAGCATTACTTTACTAGCATGTGAGATGAGTGCAATTGTATGGTAGTTTGAGCATTCTTTGGCATTGCCTTTCTTTACTGTGCTTAGAACTTGTTTTAAACCTTACATTAAATTTTTCATCTGGCAATCAATTGTAATCCTTTAAGGCATATATTTTGTTTTTTGTTAAGAGGTAAAACTTGTTGGCAAGGCTAAAATCATACCCACCAGCTTTGTTTTGGCTTGCAGGAAGTTGTCAGCATACAATAGAGAAACTGTCAACATGTTCTGTGGTTTGCTTCACCTGCTGATTGTTTCTGCCCCATGACCCAAGAAATGTGTGGTGTTTATATTTTTAATTCCTTTACCTCCTGAAGGTGAAAAAAATGACAATAACTATATACATATAGCACAGAGAAAACAAAAACTGGAAACTAAAACACAGATAGTACTATAGATTAAGTTTTAACTACTGACCAGTCTGCAAATCTGAATTAACACATCTGCAATCTTCACTGAATCTATCCTACAGAAATATTTGCATATATAGACAAAGATGCAGATATGTTCTCTATAGTATTGTGGAAATATTAAAAAAATTGTAAACAATCTAAACATCCTTTAATAGGCGAATAATTAAATTTGAAACACTGTACAATAGTTAAAATGAATATATATATATGAATATATACATAGATTTATATGGGAAAGCTTACAATGGTGTGATGTTAAAAAACCAATTTCTTTTTTTCTTTTTTTCATTGAACTATAGTTGATTTACAGTACTGTGTTAGCTTCAAGTATACAGCAAAGTAATTCAGATACACATATATATTCTCTTTTACAGATTCTTTTCCAATATGGGCCCCTGCAAGATACTGAATATAGTTCCCTGAGCTACAGAGTAAATCTTTGTTGTTTATCTATTTTATATATAGTGGTGCATATCTGTTAACCCCATACTCCTAATTTATCCCTCCCTGTCTTCTCCTTTGGTAACCGTAAGTTTGTTTTCTATGTGAGTCTGTTTCTGTTTTGTAAGTAAGTCCATCTATATTATTTTTTAGATTTCATGCATAAGTGTTATCATAGAATAGTTATCTTTCTCTGACTTACTTCACTTAGCACAATAATCTCTGAGTCCATTCATGTTGCTGCAAATGGCAATATTTTATTATTTTTTAAATATTTATTTATTTGGCCACACCAGGTCTTAGTTGCAACATGTGAGATCTTGTTCCCTGACCAGGGATTGAATTTGGGTCCCCTGCATTGGGAGCTCAGAGTCTTAGCCACTGGACCACCAGGGAAGTCCCTATTTCATTATTTTTATGTCTGAGTAATGTGATATATATACATATCACATCTTCTTTATCCATTCAACTGTCAGTGGACACTTTAGTTGCTACTATCTCTTGGCTATTATAAATTGTGCTGCTATGAACACTGGGTTGCATATATCTTCTCAAATCAGAGCTTTCGTCTTTTCTAGATATATGCCTCGGAGTGGGATTGCTGGATCATATGGTAGTTCTATTTTTAGTTTCTTAGGAGCCTCTATATTGTTTCCCACAGTGACCACACCAATTTACGTTCCCACCTACAATGTAGGAAGGTTTCCTTTTTTCCACATTCTCTCCTATATTTATTGTAGACTTTTTAGTGATAGCCATTCTAACTGGTGTGAGGTGATAGCTCACTGTAGTTTCGATTTGCATTTCTCTAATAATTAGCGGGCTTTCCTGGTGGCTCAGCAGTAAAGAATACACTCGCCAATGCAGGAGACACAGGTTTGGTCCCTGGATTGGGAAGATCCCCTGGAGAAGGAAATGGCAACCCATTCCAGTTTATTCTTGCCCGGGAAATCTCATGGACAGGGGACCCTGGTGGGCTATAGTCCATGGGGTCGCAAAGAGTTGGACACAACTTAGAGACTAAACAACAACAATTAGCAATATTGAGCATCATTTCATGTGCCTCTTGGCCATCTGGATGTCTTTGGAGAAATGCCTGTTAAGTTCTTCTGCCATTTTTCAATTGGATTGTTTGTTTTTCTGACACTGAGCTGTATGAGCTGTTTGTGTATTTTGGAAATTAAGTCCTTGTTGGTCACATAATTTGCAAATATTTTTGTAGGCTTTTTGTTTTGTTTACAGTTTCCTTTGCTGTGCAAATGCTTATAAGTTTGATTAGGACCCATTTGTTTTTGCTTTTATTTCTATTGCTTTGGGAGAAAGAACTAAGAAAATATTGCCGCAATTCATGTCAGAATTGTAGCAGGCTTCAGTGGTTGCAGCACACAGGCTCAGCAGTTGCAGAAAATCTTTTGCCTATATTCTCTCCTAGGAGTCCTATGATGTCATGTCTTATATTTAAGTCTTTAAGCCATTTTGAGGTTTTTCTTATGTGTGTATATGATGTGAGGGAGTATTCTAACTTTATTGATTTACTTGAGGCTGCCCAGCTTTCCCAACACCACTTGCTGAAGAGATTGTCTTTTCTCCAATGTATATTCTTGCCTCATTAGTTAAAGATTAATTGACCGTATTGATGAAAGTGAAAGTGGAGAGTGAAAAAGTTGGCTTAAAGCTCAACATTCAGAAAACGAAGATCATGGCATCTGGTCCCATCACTTCATGGGAAATAGATGGGGAAACAGTGGAAACAGTGTCAGACTTTATTTTGGTGGGCTCCAAAATCACTGCAGATGGTGACTGCAGCCATGAAATTAAAAGACGCTTACTCCTTGGAAGAAAAGTTACGACCAACCTAGATAGCATGTTGAAAAGCAGAGACATTACTTTGCCGACTAAGGTCCATCTAGTCAAGGCTATGGTTTTTCCAGTGGTCATGTATGGATGTGAGAGTTGGACTGTGAAGAAGGCTGAGCGCCAAAGAATTGATGCTTTTGAACTGTGGTGTTGGAGAAGACTCTTGAGAGTCCCATGGACTGTAAGGAGATCCAACCAGTCCATTCTGAAGGAGATCAGCCCTGGGATTTCTTTGGAGGGAACGATGCTAAAGCTGAAACTCCAGTACTTCGGCCACCTCATGCGAAGAGTAGACTCATTGGAAAAGACTTTGATGCTGGGAGGGATTGGGGGCAGGAGGAGAAGGGGACGACCGAGGATGAGATGGCTGGATGGCATGACTGACTTGATGGACGTGAGTCTGAGTGAACTCTGGGAGTTGGTGATGGGCAGGGATGCCTGGCGTGCTGCGATTCACGGGGTCACAAAGAGTCGGACACGACTGAGCGACTGAACTGAACTGAACTGAGTATGTGTTTATTTCTGGGCTCTCTATTCTGTTCCGTTGATCTATATGTCTGTTTTTGTGCCAATACCACACTGTTTTGATTACTGTAGCTTTGAATATTGTCTGAGGTCTGGGAGGGTTAATGCCTCCAGCTTTGTTCATTTTCCTCAGGATTGCTTTGGAAATTCTGGGTCTTTTATGATTCCATATACATTTGGATTATTTGTTCTAAATGTGTGAAAAATGTCATGGATAGTTTGATAGGGACTGCACTGAAACTGTATGTTGCTTTGGGTAGCATGGCCATTTTAACAATATTAATTCTTCCAATCAAAGGTCATGGGATGTCTTTCCATTTCTTTGAATCAGTTTCAATTTCTTTTACCTATGTTTTATAGTTCTTAGCACATAGGTCTTTTACCTCCTTGATTAGGTTTATTCTTAGCTATTTTTTGTACACAATTTTTTTAATTCATTAAAAAAATTTTTTGGTTGCACTGGGTCTGCATTGCTGTGCATGGGCTTTCTCTAGTTGCTTCTCATTGTGGTGGCCTCTCCTGTTGTAGAGCATAGGCTCCAGGTATGCGGGCTTCAGTGGTTGCAGCACGCAGGCTCAGCAGCTGCAGTGTGTGGCTCTAGGACACAGAGGCCTCAGTAGTTAGAGCACACAGGCTCAGTATTTGCAGCTCATGGGCCCTGGAGTACATGGGCTTTAGTAGTTGTGGCTCACAGGCTCTAGGGTGTGGGCTCAGAAGTTACAGTGCATGGGCTTAGGTGCTCATGTGGAATCTTCCTGAACCAGGGATTGAACTCATGTCCTCTGCACTGGCAGGCAGATTCCTATCCACTGTACCACCAGGGAAGTCCCTGGACACAGTATTAAATGGGATTGTTCTTTCACTTTCTCATAGTTCATTGTTAGTATAAAGAAATGCAAAAGATTTCTGTATATTAATCTTGTAACCTGCAACCTTGCTGAATTCACTTATTAGTTCCAATAGTTTTAGTGTGGAGTCTTTAGGATCTTCTATATATAATATCATCTCATCTGCATATAATGACAATTTTGCCTCTTCCCTTCCAATTTGGATACCTATTTTTCTTCTCTGATTGCTGTGGCTAGGTCAAGTAATCTATATTCTTCTATGTTGTACAAATATTCTACAGCAAAAATATATTCATAAGTTATTTTTGTAATTAAAAAATACATGGACCATAACACCTACCAGAATACCTAAAAATAAAGAATACAACATCAAGAGTTTGTGAGGAAATGGAGTAACTATAATTCTCATATACTGTTGGTGGGAATGTAAAAGAGGTTACGATCCCTTTGGGAAACTGGTTTCCAATAAAATTAAATGTATTCATACCATAAGACCCAGGAATTCCACTCCTAGATCTTTATTCAGGAGAAATGACTGTTTATGCTACAAAAAAAGTTATACAAGAATTCTCATAGCAGTTATAATCATAGTAACCCAAAACTGAACAATCCATTGTTCATCAGAAGAAAAATGAATAAGCAAACAATGGAACAGTCACACAATGGATTACTACTTAGCAAAAGGATAGATAAATGATACACAGAACAACATGGATGAATCTCAAAAACATTATATTGAGGACAGACACAAAAGAGGTCATACTGAGTTATGAAATTCCAGAACTGAAAAGGAACTTTATTGGGAGATGGAAATGTTTATGTCTTGATGTGAGTTGTAGTCACACAGGTATATATATATATATATATATATGAAAGTCATCCAGTTGTAACACTTAACACTAGTGCATTTTATATACATTAATCACACCTTAATAAAGTACTGGGAAGGAAGAAAGGAAGAGGGGAGGGATCAATGGATGAAGAGGCTCACACAAAGAACTATCAAAAAGGAAAATTTATTTTAAAGGGAGGGTGATTTTAAGGAAATTTATTACAATACAGTAAAGAGAGATTGTCTATAACTTTCTAAGTACCCAGGACACTTCTCATATTTGATTTATAATATACAGTACCTTAATTAATTCCAACTTAACTATCACATTGGTGTAAGTATGTATAAATATGTGCCATTGGATACATTTTAGTCAAGCTCCTATTATGTGAATAAAAAGTTTATTTCTCTCATAACATACTAATATTAGAATATCAACAATGTTAGAAGGAGATCCTAGATGAAATTTACATAATTCATAAATAATTTTTTCAAAGCCATAAGCTTTCAGGAAAGCTTGCTCTCTGGATACTAAGACCACTCTGTTTCTGAGCCTACATCTGTCCTATCTTCCATGTAAAAACTGGATAGTAAAATTAAACAGTGGAACTCAAAGACTCCAAACCTGAAAAGCCATCTGTTATAATCACCTAACCTATAATGCAACACTGGTAAACCAGAAAAGCAAGCAGTGAACTTGGAAACACAGGGGAAATAAATATGAATAAATGTAGCAGAAACTATAGGATTTTTGTACAGTGTAATGGTTCATAATGTGAAAAATTAGATCTATTATAGTTATGTCAATATGTTAAGATTCTCTGATGATGGTAGAACTTGAAACTTATCTTATTTTTTCTATACTTAAAGTGATTAAAAATTGTTTAAGTATTACACTTATATAATGAGGTAAAAACGTTATTCTCTTAATAGCATTAGAATTCCTCTTAGGAAGAGAATCACCATTGTTTGGCAAAGTAACCTGTTTCTCTTTGTGTGGGGGTGTTGGTGGGAGCTTAAACCAATAAACTACCTTTGGTGAAACTACCTTTCTGTGTGGCAAGAGAAAAAAAACTCTTTTTTGTTTGTTTTGCTCCAGACAGGCTACAGGGAGAAAGTGCCAGTGAGAAAGCATAAGGCTGAGAACTACGTCAGGGGAAAGGCCAGAGGGCACTGTCTCATGACTGGATTAGCAAAAGGGAGTTTAGGAACAGGAATGCCTAATATTCAATATGAAATATTTTGCATAACTGCCGTGGAAACCCTTCCTCCCTCTCCCTCTACCCCCTGCCTCTACAGTGATGTTTTCGACACTCACAGGGACTTCGTGTGGACAGGCCTTTGTGGAAATTGAAGACAAGGATATATGTCACGGCCATAGTTTCTCAACCTTGGCACTACTGACATTTGCTGCTGCTAAGTCACTTCAGTCGTGTCCAACTTGTGCAACCCCACAGACGGTAGCCCACCAGGCTCCCCCGTCCCTGGGATTCTCCAGGCAAGAACACGGGAGTGGGCTGCCATTTCCTTCTCCAATGCATGAAAGTGAAAAGTGAAAGTGAAGTTGCTCAGTCGTGTCCGACTCTTAGTGACCCCATGGACTGCGGCCTACCAGGCTCCTCCGTCCATGGGATTTTCCAGGCAAGAGTACTGGAGTGGGGTGCCATTGCCTTCTCTGCTACTGACATTTGGGGCTCGATAATTCTTTGCTGTAGGGTTGTCCAGTGCATTGCAGGAAGTTGAACAGCATCACTGGCCTCTACCCATTAGGTACCAATAGCACCTTCCCTAGTTGTGACAACAACAACAAAAATGTCTCCAAGTGTTGCCAAATGCCCCCTGAGGGACAAAACCACCCCATTTGGGAGCCAGGGAAGCAGGGGAACCTGGAAGGAAAGGTAACCTTGAGAATGCACACCCCTTGAGAATTCTTCAGATTTTGAGGAGATATTTGGGCTTCCACCATGAGGAATAGATCTTGCCTAGAGTTCTGAACTCCCTCGTAGATCAGTTGGTAAACAGTCTGACTTCTATGCAGGAGACCTGCATTCAATCCCTGGGTCGGGAAGATCTCCTGGAGAAGGAAATGAAAACCCACTCCAGTATTCTTGCTTGGAGAATACCATGGACAGAGGAGCCTGGCAGGCCTCAGTCTATGGGGTTGCAAGAGTTGGACATGACTGAGCGACTAAACATACACAGCACAGAGTTCAAAAGGCCTGGGCAGCCCAGCTAACATCTAGGACATACCCATAATGAAGCTAAAATATTTCTACCAATTAAAAAAAATTCTGTTTATTAAAACAGAAGGGGAGAAGGGAAAGATTGAATCTTTTTTTTTCAATTGAGAAATAATGCAAAAATACTATTTACAGAAACACACATGCATTAAAGCATTCTATATAACAAGGTAAGGAACACAGGTCTTTCTTAAGTTAGCAAGGAAGCTAACTTCCTCTTTCCTTCCTCCAAAAAGTTCTGATCTAAGGAAGGAAATGAAGAACATCCTGAAAGAACCCCTACAAACCTCCTCTAATTTGGAGGAGCAAGGATGAAACACTGACCCAAGCAAAAGGCCTATAAGTTTTCCTGGGGTGAAGCAGTTGCAAGAAGAGAGATCAACAGGACTTCCTCAAAGAAAAAAACTTTTTTAAAATCTTATTTATCAAACATATGGTATATAATACATTCTAGATATTATTCTAACTTCTTTTCAAATATTTAGTCCTTTATTTCTCATAAATTCAATGAGATGGGAACTTCTCTGGTGGTCCAGTGGCTAAGACTGTGCTCCCAATACAGGGGGCCTGGATTCAATCCCTAATCAGGGAACTAGATCCCACATGCTGCAACTAAGAGTTTGCATACAACTAAGAGCTGGCATGGGCTTCCCTGATGGCTCAGATGGTGAGCATTGAATAGATGCTTTCTGACTGTGGTGCTGGAGAAGACTCTTGAGAGTCCTTGGTCAGCAAGGAGATCAAACCAGTCAATCCTAAAAGGAAATCAACCCTGAATATTTATTGGAAGGACTGAGGCTGAAGCTGAAGCTCCAGTCCTTTGGCCTCCTGATGAGAACAGCTGACTCACTGGAAAAGACCCTGATGCTAGGAAAGAGCAAAGGCAGGAGGACAAGGAGACGACAGAGGACAAGATGGTTGGATGGCATCACCAATTCAATGCCCATGAGTCTGAGCAAACTCCAGGAGATGGTGAAGGACAGGAAAGCCTAGCATGCTTCAGTCCATGGGGTTGCACAGAGTTGGACATGACTGAGAAACTGAACAAAACAACAAAACTTACCACAAAGAAAATATACAGGAGCTATGAGAAAATATTAACCTTCAAAAAGAAAAATATCTTGAAGAACTAGAGAAAATGTCTCCCTCTGAAGTAGCCTTATTATTAAAGAACAGAAATGTTTAAAAATTTTCTTTCATATTTCCAACAACATCCAAAATGTCATTATGTCTATAAGCCAGATTTACAGATATAATGAAAACAAAACAATGAATGGTGTGGAAAGAACACATGGAAATTTTTTAAAATAAATAAATGCTGAATTTAAAACCACAATCAGTGACAGATGAGACAATAAAAGAGATGAAACACAGAGAATAAATCGGGGCTCAATATATTTACAATATAAACCTTAGTATAACAGAATAAAAGCAATGACAATAGAAAAAACTTTCTCATGTTAAAGACCTTAAGACTATAGATCAAAAGGGTTCATTACATATCAGGCAAAAATATTCAAAAAGTCTAACTTTGAAATTATCCAGTGACATTTTTGAGAGCAAAGAAAAATATCCTATAAACATGCAGGCCAGGCAGTGGGAGGGATGGGTTATAAAATAAATACATCAGGTTGGCATCAGACTTCTCCTCCAGAAAATTGAAGACCAGGAGATATGGGTAAAAATTTGAGAGGTTAAGTTGAGAGAAAGAGAAAGGAATTGATCCTAGAACCTTATCCCCACAGCTAAGTTTATATGAAACTAGACAGACACATACTCAAACTCAGAGGCACTCAGTAAGTGTAGTATGAAAGTCCCCTTCCTGAAAAATCCACTCAGCATCACAGTCTCAATCGTCATCTACTAGGACTTTCTGCACTACCCGATACAGCAGCCACTGTGGCTACTGAGTAGCTGAAACGTAGCTAACATAACTGAGGAACAGATTTTCTTTGGTTTTATTTAATTTCAGATAATTTAAATAGCTACATATGGCCATGGTTACCCTTCTAGCAAAGTCTAAATATCTAAGAGATAAAGAGCTCAAGAATGAAAAAGCCATGGTACAAAAAGTATGCAAGGAACAAGTTAAACAAAAATATCATTGTATTTCATTAAATATAAACTATCCAAAAAATCATTATAGCTATGGTTTTAAATATTATGCAAATATCAAAATAATTCTTATAACCTAATATACACAATAAAAACATTAATAATTCTGAATCTAAAATCTCAGATTATATAAGCCATTTCACATTTCACATTGGAGGAAAGAGTAGAAGATACTGTTTCATTCTTAACATTGCTAATCAAAGGGACATGGTTCATTTTGTTTGTTTTTTTTTAGCTATAAGGGTAAAACTATCAGTGGAATAAAACCAGGATGTATAACTTTAAAATTACTCACAAGGAAAAAAAAAGAACGTGAGTGATCTAAGAAGATGCTCAGGTGACCATAGCAAGTGAAAAAAAGTAAGTGGAAAAATCAGTATACAAAACTATACACACAATATGTCCCAACTTTTAAAGTCTGTACAAATAATAAAAACTGAAAAATATGCATGGAAATTTAACAGTTGTTGACTATGGGTGACTGTTTTCTAAATCTTCTACATGAGCAATACTATTTTTATAACCAAAAAATTTAGCATGAAAAAGAAATAAGGGACTTCTCTGGTGGTCCAGGGGTTAAGAATCTGCCTTCCAACACAGGGGATGTGGGTTCAATCCGTGGCTGGGGAACTAGCATCCCATGTGCAGCAGGACAACCAAGCCTGTGCCCCACAGCTAGAGAGCCTGAGCATCACAAATGAAGGGCTCACACAGCCAAAAAAAAAAAAAAAATTAGTTAAAAAAAAAGAAAGAAATGGAAGTATGGTCACATACATTTCAGAATTTAGCCAAACAATACCGCCATTTATCCAGAAGACAACCCAGTATTAAAAAATTAAGCAAAAAAAACTATGAGCAGCCAATGTATAAGTCGCAACATGCAGACCTAAAGTTTGGGTACCATGTTCATCAAGAGAGACCTTTATATTTTCTTTTACACATATCTTAATTCCAATGAACTTAATTATCTAATGTTTCTAGAGCATTGGGGATACCGATACACTGAGAACAGTACAAAGTGATAGGCCTGGTCTAACTATAGGAAACAATGACAAAAAATTAAAACATAAAACAGACACAGACATTCACAAAGCAGTCCAGTGGCAATTATGGCAAAAAACATCTCTAAATAACTTAATATATCTCTATACAGTATGATAATTGATATTCACTGTAACAACTCAGACTTAAAGTGTTCAGAGGAGGTCGTCTTGAATGCAGACTGGTTGAGGAAGTGTGAGAAGTTTCTATAGAATCTGAGAAAAAATTTGATCACAACTGTTTATAATAAAAATAATGCTTAAAGAGAACATCTTCAGCTATCCAGCACAACTCACTCCTGCGAGTTCCACAGAGTTGGAATTTTACCATATTGAAAAAGATTTTATGGTTGGCTACATCGACCAGTACAAAACTGGAGAACAACCTGGAATGAAATGATTAATGACTTCTTTCCAAGAAAGTTTAAAACAAGTAACTATAGGCATGTCAGAATCAGCATTAATGCAACAATTGCTACTAAATGCAGCTGAATTGTGGATGTTATTTTGGCTCTAATCCATGTTTGAGCAGGATTTAGGTACCTTGTAGATACTTATTACCTATTAAACTCAGTAAGCTCCATTCCATCACACAGGACAAATTATGAACTAAAGAAATATTTATTCTATTTCCTTTACAGCTGCCTCTTGTGCTGCTGACTTCAAAAGTGATAGTAGAAAGACAAGGAAGAAACTGATTATGTTTGTATCTGTGAAACAAAGACTATGTAAACTGTCAGCACGCCATTGTTTCTGTTTCCAGTGTGGTTATCACAGCACAAAAACAAAATGATAACTTCTACTCCTGAAGCCTGATTATTTGAAAATAGACCTGAATATTTCTTCCTCTTTCAATAAGGCAGTAAATGTCCTTCACTTTACTTATCTATAAGGCACTTAATTGCTGAAATGGACTAGTTACTATTTCTATATGAGAGCCTGACAGAATCTGAGGAAGATGGTTCCTGAGTTACTCTAGAAATCTCTCACTGCTTTAATATTTGCCCAAAATCCAAGAAAGCACTAAAAAAAGTGGGGGGGATCCCCACCTTTCACATATCTCTAGTACTAAAAACAAAAAAGCATAATCACAATACTGGTTAATGGTCCTTTGGAACTCTGACCTCTCCAAGCTTCTATTTGTCCTTTGTTCCTTTTCCTTTTAAATAGCCTTACTGGTTGTTTTACCCTGATTACAAAAGTAATACATGGTCATTGTCACGATTCAAACAATATGAAGATGTATGAAATAAAAGTAATAACCTCTCTCTCCCCAACCTTCTCTTTCCCCTCCCTAGACAACCAATTTGGGAGCTTGGTGTATATTCTTTCTTACTCTTTCTTAGGCTTACACAAATATTATGGGGTATTTTTTTTTGGTGAGGTTGTTTTCAAACAAAAATGGTATGTTATTTATACTGTTGTGCATCTTGCTTTTTAGTCTCAAAAATATGTTACCAACACTTCCTAAGACAATATATAAAGATCCACCTCACCCTTTTTAATGGTTACAAAATATTCCATAAGATGGATGATTCCACAAGATATCATCGCCTGACTTCTCCCAACTCATAGCCACTTACTATGCATCCTGATACATATACTCGGGCTTCCCAGGTGACTCAGAATCCACCTGCCAATGCAGAAGAATCAGGTATGATCCCTGAGTCAGGAAGATCCCCGGGAGAAGGAAATGGCAACCCACTCCAGAATTCTGGAGCCTGATGAGCTATACAGTCCATAGAGTTGAACACAACTTAGCGACTAAAACAAACAAACAAAAATATATACTTCATGTTCTTTACTTTCATTAACATAGATTCCTAGGAGTGGAGTTTCTTGGTCAAATGTGTAAAATTTTAATCCTTAAACAAAATTAATTTTAGACCTTCAGCATTTCTGTTCCCTTCTTCATTATGCAAAATCTGGCATAAACCCTTCATAATGCTTTGCATATCTTATTTTTCAAAGCACACACATTATGTCAAAAAACGCCCCTGTCATTTATGCTCTTGTAGTTATAAATAAATAAATGCTAAAGTTATGGCTGTGATGGCCAGCATTAAATCACTGTGCAAATGCTTATGCCTTGGTTTATGAAAGTAGTAATTCATTGTGGAAACTCCACCCCCACAGCCTGTGGCAGCATTGAAGTGGCAGCACTCTCACCCTATGACTCCCTCCACTGAGTTGACAATATAGAGATCAGGACCTACATATTTTCTAATTGTCAGCAGTTAACCTTAAAAAGTGTGTGGGGGGGTGGGTGGGGGAAGACAAACAGCAACAGATGATAAATTGATAGCCATTATGGGTTTCTAATATTTACAAACTATTTGTAGTACAGTGAATAATTCTGTTGGTCTACAACAGAGAGTGTGTTCCATAAAAAACAAAACCTACAACCAATATGTTGCTATGATTACACAAACCTTTCAAAAGTATATTCTTCAAACATTTTTCAATAGAATTATTGGTTGAATTCCACTTTCACATTTTTTTTCTCTACTTCAGATTCAGACTCTAATTACATACTTTTTAAAAAAGGGGAGCCTTAAAATAATACATTAACCAGCATAGCTCCTTAGAATTTAATCTTGGATTGTTCTATATATTCCAAAGACCCGAGCACCAACAGAGATTGTTAAGACACAGCAAGTTTGATACAGAAGTATGTGACATGCAATTAATCTCCATTCATACTCTGCTCTACTTGTCAGCAAACAAAGGTTCTGCTTTAGGAGGAGATCTGAAGACTTCAATTAAAAACAGTCAGCTAACAAGAAAATAATCTAAACTAAAGGAAGGTGGCAGGTGCAGAAATGAGTTGTTTACCAAAGTGTCAGTTTTGAACAATAAAGAACTGCACATCAAAAATGCTGAAGGAGTGGATGTCATTGTAAGTCTCTGAAAATAAAAAGGAATTTTCTATCAAGGCTGTAAACAAAATCTAAGTATAGTTTAACTAGTTTGTAAAACAGGTTTCCTCTCAACAAATGACAGATATCAATAAAAAGAATCTGTTTATATCTTTAACTGCAAGGCAGAATGAAACTTTTTGCCACAGTTCCTTCTCTCCTGGAAACCAGACACAGTACAGACTCTCTTTATATTTGGAATTACTGAGCCAACAGCAGGTGGAAAGGCTGGGTTCCTTCTAGACATCCAGATGATGCTCTTTTACCCCACAAATACTCTTCTATTCGGAAAATTTAGATTCACTCAGGTTGCAAGCAAAATAAATTTTGGAAACTTCACCTCATAAGAAACACGTAGTTGACAGCTTTTATGGAAGCAACCCAGAATGGAAACAGCACTACAAACAGACTGAAAAGACTTGCCAAATATTTGATTAGGAGGCATTTATACCAAGATAACATGGTAATGGAGATATAAAACCAATTAAATTGAGAGGAACTGAAGAGAAAAAAAAATACTGCTTGCCAAAACTATGACCTGCCGAAAACAGGCCATCTGTTAGGTATGTGTCAAAAATGTCACCTCGATGCCAAAAGGCTTAATTCTGAACAATTTCCTCCTGGGACCCTTATGCAAACACAGAGTCCAGGTCCCCATCCTTCCAGGAAGGTCGGTTACAGGAAAAGCAAATTATTAATACTTTTTCACCAGGAAAAGTGGGAGGCAAGCAGATCTTGCCCATTAGCAAAAAGTGTCTCTGGAGTGTTACAGCGGGATGTGTTGAGTGTTAGGGAGTATGGCCTTAACTCTTAGCAGGACTGATGGGCTCTACGGTTTGAGGGTGAACACACCGCAATGGGGCACTTCTAGAAAGGGAAGAGATGTAACACTGGGATCCGACCGCCCCGGGGCAAGAGGGAGTCTGCGGGCGGGTGAAGGGGGCCTGAGGTCTGGGTGTCCAGGCCTTGGCCGACAGGAGCCCATGAGCCCTAACCGCCCCGAGACCGTGGGGAGCTCTAAGCACGAAGGTCAGGGTTCCCTGTGAAGGGACAGAGTCAGGGCTGGAGAGGGGCCAGCGCGTAACCCACAGACGCAGGGCGTCCTGAAGAGAAAGGGACAGGTCGAAGGCCAGCCACGGCGGCCCGGGGACCTTGAACCCGGCCAGAACTTGCTGAGAAGCCGGGAGGCTAAGTGAGAGGTGGAGACGCCTTGAGGGAAAAGAAAACGTGTTAACTGGGAGTGAAAGGGACCCCTGAGCGAGGGGTGAACAGCTGGCTCTGCAGAGTCAGGACTCCGGCAGCAGCCTCGAGGTTCTAGAAGGCGGGAGGGAGCCGACGGGGAAGGCCGGCCTTGGCAGCCGCTGGCGTCTCGGCTGCCGCCGGCTCGGCACGTGCGACTCCCGGCGGGCTCGGCGGCGCCCGGGCCAGCGGGGCGTTACCTTCCAGGAGCCAACGGATCTCCTCGGGGAGGGCGGCGGCGGCCTGCATGTGGCGGGCGGCGGGAGAGGGCCGGACGGGCGGACTGGCGGGCGGGCGGGCGGCTGCGGCGGCACCTGGCCCTCAGTCGCCGGCGCCGCGGGGCCGAGCCGCAGGGCGGGGCGCGCTCAGGAAGCGGCGCGCGGCGGGCGGGGCGCCTGGGCGGCGGCGACACCTGTGCGCGGGGCCCGCGACCCTAAGCCCGCGCCCCAGGGAGGAGGTGCCCGCCCGGCGGCCCCCATTCCCTGTCAAAACAGAGACGACACGACTCCAGGCACCTCGCCCCCGGGTGCTCCCCACTCTAAGCTCCGGACCGCGGGCCTCGCCGGCAGGTGGAGAAGCCACCGTGGGGCCGAGATGAGGCGCGAGGAGGAGGTGGAATCCGAGGACAGGGTCAGTCCCCGCCAAGCCGGGCCGCAGTCATTCCGACCCAGTTCGCGAGTCTAAGCCCGGAAAACCAGGGCAGAACCGTTGGTCAGGCAAACCAGGACTGTTCGAGGGAATGATCATAAGTCCCAATAAATAATCTCAAGTCACCAACTTCAGGGAGAATCAAAGCAGTCCCTCTGCAATGGAAACAGGGAGGCAAAGTATCCCTTCCTTCCCTAAGGCTAAAAGGATGAGAGGAAAAAGAAGCGGTAACCCAGAGAGAAAGCTAAAGGAGAGGAGCATCCAGCCCTTTCCCTGTAAGAGTTTAAAAGGGAGGAAAGTGAAGGACAAGATGACAGAAGTGGGCTTCCTTCTCATTCAGAGTACGTAGGTGTCAGGTGTCCTAGCTGTGATATCCTGTGATATTGTACAGTGTTACCTGGGGGAACAGGACCACTCTGGATTATTTATCACAACTTCTGTGAATCCAGTTATCTTAAGTTTTTTTTTTTTTTAAGTATAGGGCAAGTATGAAAAAAGTATAAAGTACCATGGGTGATACAAGGAGGGAAATGAATGTAAGAAAAGGAGGGAAAATGTGTGTGCGGTGTGATGGTGCATGTGGCATTTGAGATGGCTCTGAAGACACCACACTTTGAAGGGGCAAGGGGGCAGGTGGGAGGACCAGAGGAAACAAAGATGGAAAAGCCTTCTCCTGCTTAAGGGCAGCTTCTGGCTGGTGTAGGGAAATAGTTGGCAAGAAAAAGTGAAGTTCTACTGTGAAGGAACTTGAAAGGGTGAGGATTCTGAACTCATTTGAGCGGACATTGGGAGCCACAGACAAATTTTGAGATGGGGAGTGAGCTAACCTGAGCCCTTGCACATCTCACTTCACCTCTATCAGTTTCCTTCTTTGTAAAAAATAGTTTCTATTATCAGATTCTATGTACACTAAAGGATTGGGAGTAGTAAGAGAAAGGAAACAGAGAAGATGGGTGAAGTGCCTTTTACAGTAACCTCAGGGGAAATAATGACAGAACCGTGGATGTGGGGATGGGGGCAAGAAGAAACTGTTCAGAGGACTCCTGGAAGCAGTTCCTGCCTCCAGGCATAGCTTCAGAGGACTCCTGGAAGCAGTTCCTGCCTCCAGGCATAGCTTCCCCTCCAGAGATACAGTTTCAAGTTTGGGGACTTGATCCTTTAAGGGGTCCAGTGTCTTTGAGCCATCTATACATCTAAGTGCTGCAACCTAAAGAGGAACGATGCCTTGGTTTCAGGGTCACATGACTCACCTACCAGTTGCAATAATTGGGGTGAAACTGTAGGGGACAGAGGCTGGCTAGAGTCTCTGGGGAATCTGGCCCCTGTTGCAAGGCATCCTTGCCCTGGGAAAGTTAACATGGGCAGGCTGCCTCCTTCAGGCTCCAGAGTAAGACCAGTTCCCCACTGGGGCATTTTTCCCACACTCACTGCTCCTTCTATAAAATTGTAGCTGCTCTGGAATCATTTTTGAGTACTTATGTTGTTAAAAGGCAACGGAGCTCTGTGTACTACAGTTGCAATTTTTCTTAAATCTAAAACTGATCTAAAAAACAGCAAGGGGAGCACAGTCCCTCCTATATGTAAGCCCAGCACTTTGCCTTGCTTTCCTCTCAACAGTGGGAGGAAATCTGACAACCTCCCTCCCTTCTTCAAGGGTATTTGTCAAATGCTGAAATAGGCTACAAGTTAAAGGGTTGTTTGATAAAAAGCAATAAACCCTAGTAATTGCACATCCTATCAGGACTCACTGCCTGTCATAGCTTACTTATACCAAGGGAAGCAGCAGAAACTCAAGACAAAGATATTCTACATCCATTCTGGGTGCAGAGAGATGAAGTAGAGGGAGGCGCACAGTTGGGTAGTGTGCGGTGAGTGGCAGATTCCAATACACCATTGTCATGCTGCATCAAGGTTCCTCATTGCAGACAGAAACCCGCCTCCACACATGAGCGCAGCCCCTCCGTAATCATCTGAGGACCCTGGTTCAACAGTCAGCCTCACTCCTAATGACATTCTGTTAAATGGACAAATTCCTTTGAAGCCTTGTCCTTCTTTGAAATCCAATTTTGCAGGAAGCCAAATCTGATTGGGGGTAGCCATGGAAACCACACTGAGGAGTCTTAGAGGAGGTGGAGAGAGGCAAGGCAAAATGTGATAGTCAAGAGTCTTTTACTGCTCTGTCGGAAATATCAAAGGGATCTGGAGAGGTTGGCAGCAGACGAGTCGCTGCCCGGGTCCTGTTTGTATGGCTGGGTACCATGTGGCTGTCATGGAAGTAAGCAGCCAGCTGTCTCCACACACAGGCAGGGGGATGGAGCAGAATACACAAGTCCCAGGTCTGTCTGCCTCCCTCTTCTTCCCCTCCCCCAAACCCAATTCCAGCAAGATCCTAGCATCCCTTTCTTAGCTATCTCTCCTTTAAAGGCTAACAACAAAAGAATGACAAGGTTAAAATACAAGGCCCTCACAGATAAGAGGTTCTTTGGAGCAAAGGCCATGAAATTCATCTGAAATTCCTCGTAATTAGATAAGATAAGGGTATCTAAAGAGATGCAGAGCAGCTGAAGTGGACTCCATAGCACAACACACAGAAAGTCTACCACCTGGTCCACAGGGGCCCCTCCCTCACTGTCAGCAGACAGAAGACACAGAAAACAGGGCCCATGCTGGCCTCTCGGCTGCTTGGAGATGCCATCTACATGTTCTCGTGCCAAGTGGGCACTCACTAAATATGCATCCATGGGGTGTTCGGAGGGTTCAGTCAGGAAGAAACAAAAGCATCTGGCACCTAGAATGGCATGGGGCGGAAACAACTGCAAGCAAAGCAGGAGCTGGCTGGCACTGCTCAGCCCCAGGTGAAATGGGTCTGGAGAGGAGATTGCAGAGGGCAGCTCTTGGGCTTTATTCCGAGTTGGTTATTGATCCCTGGAAGCTGGGTCACGACATGCGGCCGAGCTGACGTCTGCCCTGTGAATATGTGGCCGCTGCATCTCAGCCCCTCGGTCCCAACCCCATCAACCGGGTTTATTGACTCTTTTATTGACGATGCTGGGGCCTAATGAGGACAAGAGCTGCACACTTCATTAAGGACCATGGAAAGAGAGATGATGCATCCAGCTGGTGCCAAGAACCAGGCTCACAGCGTGCTTGGCAAGACCCTGGAAACCAAGCCTCACGGCACCCTTGAGGCAGAGGAGCTGGACACAGATGCTTGCTTGGGCACTTTCCTTGGTGGCCTTAAGATACAGGGTTTTCACAACTTGCCAGAAGCCTTATTTTTACCAATTAGCTAACCTTTCGATTTAGGAGGGTCCTGTTATGCACATGATGCACTTCGATGGTCTCCCCGCTCACACTTCCAGATTCTTTGCACTAATACAACAAAATAAACAAGTTCTCATATCGTATCAGGGAACATTTCCAAAACAGGTTCTCAGTGAGGTCCAGGCTCAGAACAGAATGAGAGACTATTAAAACTCAAGAATTTTCAAGGTGATTCAAATTTAAGATGAGGAACTGACCTAATGCTCTGCCCAGGGCCACCCCGCTCACCAGAGGCTGTGCTGATACTAAAATCCTGGTTCTCTAGTGCTGGTCCAAAACTCCTGTACAACTGAACACCTGAGATGGCTAATTATAGTCCAGGGATTACTGAGCAGCTCTGTGAAACCATCATAGTTGGTCCCCCTCCATCTGAATGGTAACATTTCTCTCTTTGTTCTTTGTATTTCTATCTCTCCCTTTATTCTGTTTCTCTGTATTTCTCAATCAGTTTTTTTTTTTTTAATCTTCTTTGCTTATCCCTTAGACCACATTAGACATCCCCTATGGTTACTGCTGAGCTGAACAGAGGCCCTAAAGACCAGAGGTTGCTGACTCTGACATTCTCTCGCTTTGATTGGTTCTCTTGGGAATCTGAAGTGGCGGTGGGGTAGGGGGGGCAGGCAAAAAGTGTCAGCTGCAGCAGATGAGGCTGCGCACTGTCTGAGTAGGATGTGCAGGCAGTCTGTGGGGTTAATCTGCACGAGAAGCAGGTGGGGCCAAAGCTAATTTAATAGGCTAGATATTTGCCGTCATGATAACTTTGGAAAACTATGGAAGGAGTAACCCTTTCTTTTAGGGGTCATTAAGGAAATTAAAGGTTAATAATAGAAGGAAAGCAACCTTACAAAGGTTGAACTGATCTTTTCATTTGTTATTTCAAAAAGCAAAAGTTTAAGCTTTGTAAGCCCCTTCCTTTATTTCTGCCCTTTCTTCTCCCTCAATTCACTACAGGTTTTACAATTCAGGGTAGGGGCAGGAGGGATTCAAGGTGAGAGAAGAGGCTGTTATCTGGAATCTGAGAGAAATAACCTGCATGGCACAGGTCGACACATGCACACTAAGAGGAACTGATGTAATCTAGCCAGACTCAACAATATTCACAAATACCAACAGACATACTACCTGGACACCAGCAATGGCTGATTATTTCAGTGCAAGAATCTGGGTGAAAATACCCTTCCCTTAGTGGACATCTTGTGTGTAATGACCTTTGCTGCTGCTGCTGCTAAGTCACTTCAGTCGTGTCCGACTCTGTGCGACCCCATAGACGGCAGCCCACCAGGCTTCCCCGTCCCTGGGATTCTCCAGGCAAGAACACGGGAGTGGGTTGCCATCTCCTTCTCCAATGCATGAAGGTGAAAAGTCAAAGTGAAGTCGCTCAGTCGTGCCCGACTCTTAGCGACCCCATGGACTGCAGCCTAACAGGCTCCTCCGTCCATGGATCCTCCAGGTAAGAGTACTGGAGTGGGATGCCATTGCCTTCTCCAATGACCTTTGGGTCCCCCAAATAAATTCTTTCCTTTCCTTCAGAATTGTGTCAGTGTCCATTTTGATGTTTTCCTTTCTAGATGTGTATTCTTAGACACCCTTGTCCTAAATGTCCTAAACATCCTTGGACTTCTGAAGCTTCCAACAGCATTTTCTACCAGTGTAAACCATGCTCTTTCATATACAAGACAGTACTCGCAGTCCTTGTACTGATTTTTAGACTTTACTTTTTCTTATCTTCTAAAGGGTGGATTGTTCCTCCTCTTTTCACAGAATTCCTGATCCCCACTCTCCTACCACCTTCCAGATCTTCACTCTCACAGTCTTTTTCATCTTCAGCTTTTCCCTCCGTCTGCTAACATCCTTGGTCTCCTCTATCCTAAAAACAAACAAAACACACAAATAAAACCTTCCTTCAACCCTGAGACCTTCTCCAATTTCATCTTTTCTTCTTCCTTTCCCTCATCAAATCTCATGTCTTCACCTGTCTGTCTTTGCACAGTGAAGCGACTCTCTCAAGGGCATCAGTGCCCTCTTTCCTTCTCACCTCTGCTCTGTCTTTACCAACTTATGTTTGCAGCCTTGGGTGACATTGGCCTCTTATTCTTGCTTTGGGCATCCAGCTTCCTTGGCCTTGCCCTATTCTGGTCTTCTTCCTATCTTTCCTATTGTTTCTCTGCCTCTTTCTTTGGCTCTCTTCATTTCACCTTCTAGTCACAGGTATTCACCAAAGTTTCACACTGGCCTTTTCCCATTTCCTCTCCTTGCTCTCTGAATCCCCAGGGTTTCATTCTCCCACTGCTCCAACTTTCTCCTTTATGTAGATGACTCTTCTAATCGATATCTCTGTTCCCCATCTCTACCTGGATGTCTGAACAGTTTGACCAATTTATTTCCTGTCCCCTTAATCCTTGTAATGGCAACAAAGTTCAGTGAAAGTTGTATGAGCTTAAAAAAAATGTGAGTCCCAATTCTGGCTCAGTCACCTACCAGCCCTAAGCCTCTGGACAGAGCTCTATGAGTCTCAGTTTCTTCATCTGTCGATTGGGTATCATACTCCCCACCTTACAGGGTAATTACAAAGCTTAAATAAGATGGCATCTATAAGCAGTATATGTTATATGTTCAATAAACTATAACAATTATAAAGATACTGCTGTTGTCCAGTAATCCAAACTCAAAATGTAGGACTCATCTTGGACCCTTCCTCATCCCCATTCCAAATATCCACCAATCTGGCCAATCTTACCTGCTCACAATGGCTTTTGAATCCTGCGTGTCACCGCTGGTTTGGGTTCTCATTATCTCTGTTGAGAAGTGATACTGAAATGGCTTTTGATCCTCAGTATCCCTCAACATCCAATATCCCCATTATTACATGCTACTCTGCATCCATGTTGCAGAATATGTATCCCAAAATTCAATCCTGACCCCACCAAAAAGGTGATAGAGCATAGTGGCCCTAAAGTCAGACTGTCCTCTGTTCATATCTGCTACTTGCCTACTATGACCTTAGGCAAACTACCTGTCCTCTCTATACGTCGATTTCCTCATCTGTACAGTGGTAACACTATTAGCACTTTCAAGGTTGCTGTGAGGATTCAAAGAGCTCATATATATTGTGTTTATAACACCTGCAACATGATAGGTGATTCACATATGGTAGCAACTTTATCATTTCTGCATTCATTCCCTGCAACAACTAGCCCTGGGAGGTGCTTGATGCCTGAATCATCCATAATCTCTCATTTGAACCTCCTTGCTCACTAAAGATATATTAGAGGAGAGACTGGCCAAGATATGGGTGCCATTGGTCTCCAAGGATGAGTTTTTCCTCTATGAAGCTAACTTACCTTTAAAGAGATGAAAAGAGTGGCCTTGGCTTCCTTGGCACCAGGCTGTAATGAAGTGGAATAATCAGCAGGCAGATTCTCCCTGCCCACCTCCAAAGATTTCTTCCCTGCCCTGTCTATTCTAGAATACTTGCAGTGCTTCCAAGTCAAATGTGGAAAACATTAATCTGAAGGCATGAGATATTAACTCCTCTTTTCACTGACTGTAGCAGAAGTCAAATTATCACTATAAACACAGACCCCAGAAAGAATCAATCAGAAAGCAGATGACATCCCAGGAGTTGGTAGCCTCTTTAGTCTGGAGGCTGCAGGATTGAGCTCTACCGAAAGTAGGGGTGGGATGGGGGGTGTGGTGATGACAGGAAGGGGTGACGGACTAGGGATAAAACAAGCAAAAAAGAAAACTGGAAAAGAAGAAAGCGAATGAGAAACTGGATGAAAAAATAAATTGAGAAATAGAAAATGTAGGAGAAAATAAAGAGATTCCCATAATCTGGAAGATTAGAAATTAAATCAAATAGATCTAGTCCATTTCCCTAGTGGTAATTTCAGGTTATACCATGTTCCACTGCCAAGGACATTGAGAAGCTTCAGAAAGTAGCTGTAAATTCCTAAAGAAAAGCTCCCTTTGGAGAGTCAAGCCATTATTATCTGCTGCTGTACTTTTTAGCATATGCACTATCAACACAATGACACGTCTTATTGAGTACTATGTGATATTCCACATCGTGAGACTATTGATGCAGAATTTCCTTTCTCAGAGCTCAATATTCCAATCAAAGCCTGTTGCATCAAATCACTGAGGCCATCCACTTAATGACAACTTGTAAGATGCATATTGCAGAATATTCATGTTCATTTTATGCTCACAATGCTTAAAATCTCCTCTAAACAGCCTCTGCTCCCAGTCTATTAAGGTGCCGGTGTTATCTACACTCCATTCAATGGTGTGGAAATAATTGTCTTGAGACTAAAGAAAAAATTGATGGTCACAAGCCGAGTCAGCACTTGTGTTCTTTTCTTACTCGGTTGAATCAGGTGTTATTTACCTCTTCCAACACCTGGGACTCCTGATAAGTCACTCCCCTGATAGCTTTTTCCAGGACAGTGCTGTGGGGTCTTTGGAAGAAGCAGGGATCCTTCATAAATGGTATTGTTATCAGCACAATTCACACAGCTACCAGATGTACAAAATCGAAACCACCAAGGGCACTCAGGCACAGGGGCCTCCCCCAGCTCCATCTGGCTGCTCTGAAATGTGCTCATGACTTGGAAGTTATTAGAGAGAGAAGGGCTCTACTCAGCACGGGGGTGGTGAGGAGATGCTTGCATTCTGACAAAGTCGGGTGCTTTTTGGTTCCCCCATGTCTGCTATACCAAAACCACCGTATCAGAGTCCCAGAGCCCCCCTCCCTGCAAACCTGGCTCTATTAAAGAGGCCTGCCTGGTACAGACAGGTTGACCCTTCTCTCCATCTCTTATCTCTGGGATGAAGCACCAGGACTCGGGCTGGTGAAGGAGAGCAACTGCTCTTGGCAGCTGATAGTTCGGCAATGGGGCCTGTGACTTTGCCTTTAAATATCAACGACACACACAGACAACACACTGGCAGCATGAGAGGTTTCCATGGTGACAGAATGCAGGCCATGACCTCTGTAAATGTAATCAGAGCACTGGGATTGGTGTGTGAGACAGGTTTAATTTCTCCTCCTGTGGAAGCTCTGTGGTCCGGGCCATACATAGGCTTCATACATTGACAGACAACCTGTTATCTTCACCAGGGCAGCTCTGCAGATGGCAACCCCCACTGCTCCAGAGCTGCTTCCTCCAGTCTGAGCAGGCTGCAGGATGTAAAAGGTCACTAGGGGCTGAAACAGCAGACACATTAATACCTGGCATCCCTGTCCAGTGTACTCAGGAGGTGTAACTGTCCCTTTTACAGGGAGCAGCTGTGGCATGGTCCAATGAGAGCCAGATTAAGGACTTGGAAGATTGGTAGAAGTTTTCATCTCTGCTCTGCCACCAACAGTGTGACCTTGGGCAAGTCATTTAACCTCCAACTTTCAACATCTTCCCCCAGGGAGAAAATGCTTGGGTAAAAGAGGGCTGAGGGTTTCCAAAGTCCCCAGGAGAAGATAGTACCTACTTACACTTAACAGGGGAGAATTCTACAATCTCCAGTGGAATCCTGCCCCAAGAAGTAAGTTTTCCATCTTATTAGTGCTAGTTACTAAGACTTCAAACCCTGATTCTATAGTTGAAAACAGATAATGTGGGGATTACCATTGGAGAGCCTCAGCAGGACTTCCTCACCTCTATCCTGATTTGGAAACAAATGCGTGCCAGGCATGCTCAATCGTGTCCAACTCTGTGATCCCATGGACTGTAGACTGCCAGGCTCCTCTGTCCATGGAATTTTCCAGGAAAGAATACTGGAGTGAGTTGCCATTTCCTACTCCAGGGGATCTTCCCAACCCAGGAACTGAACCCCCGTTTCCTGCATTGGCAGGCGGATTTTTTACCAATATGCCACCTGGGACTCCCTTTGGAAACAAAACCAGGATACAATTCCTTCTGAACTGGCCTTAACCAGTTCAGACCAGTTCATGCTAAACTGATAGAAAATGGCTCGGAGAGAAATGTAGCAGTATCAGGGACTTCCCTGGTGGTCCAGTGGTTAACTCCACTCTCCTAGTGCAGAGGACAAAGGTTTGATCCCTGATTGGGGAACTGGGGTCTCACATGACTCATGGTAGGGCCAAAAGAAAAGAAAATAAAAAAGACATGTAGCAGTATCAAAGGAGGAGCCCATAGTCTCTTCCCTTGACCTCCACTCAGCCTTGGCAAAGAGCTGCTCTGCCCCCTTTGATGCTGGCATCCTCTGAGTCCACTTGCCAATTCATATGAGACAGTGGCAGACTTCAGTTACCCGCCACCCTGCTTTTCTGACGTTTTACACTGTTTCAGTATAGTGCTCTGAAAAAAAAAAAAAACAAGATTTGGGCTAAGAAGAGATTCATAGGGCTGTATGACACATTCTTCTTTCCAAAAGTAGTTGGTCCATTAGATTCTCCTTTCAGAATCCCGACAGAGAATCTCAGAATTTCAGAGCTGGAAGGGACTTTAGCAACCCCATAACATACAGTGAAAAGGCCCAGTCTGAGGCCTGAACTGGAGAAGTAATGTACCTGCGTTACAGCAGATTAACGAACAGCGGAACCACAAGGGTGTCAGGGCCCCACTCTGCTCAGCTAGGTACTAATTTAGTTCCTGGATGCTTTTGAACCTCAAACTGAAGCAGAGAGGAAGTCGGGGGAGGATTCAAAAGTGGTTGTTGAACATTAGAATCAGGAAATGGTGATTTGGCTGAATCTACAGATAATAGCATTACCACTTCCTATGTTAGCTGATGCCAAAGAGGGAAGATTCTAGACAAGAAAACAGTCAAGTGACAGGACTGTAAGCTTCCACACAACTGTCCCCACCCAATTCACACTGTTTCTCTCAGGCCACTGAGGGGAGCAGGAGTCTGGTTGTTCATAGGGTTTTTTGGTTAGTGTCCAACACAGAATCATGAAATCAAAGAACAATGGAGTTTATAGGAACTCCAAGAGAATTATCTGGTTTGGCGTCATGTTTTCTGGTAACTAAATCATCTAGGATAGATAATTCGATTATCTTTTCTTTTTATTAAAGGATCTACTTTCTCAACTGTACATGAGGAAATAAGTTTCCTTCCAGCTCTAACATCCAGAATTCCATGATTTCTTTTTCAGACTCTTTTCCCTTAAAGGTTACTACAACACTTAAAATTCTTACTATGAGGAAGAGCCATAACTTTGAGTAAGGTATTATCTCCAGAAAAGAATCATGCTCCATCGATTTCATTTCAGCAAACATGAACTGAATACCTCGAATATGCCAGTAACAGTGTCAGATAGTAAGAGTTCATAAATAAATCAGATATGAATTACCTGGCAAGGGTAACATGGTGTCCATTCTCACTTTTTGTCCCATTAGTACACATCAGTTTATCAGATTAGTAGCTGTCCTCAGGAGCTGATACAGGATATAGGCAGATAAATTTTGATATGATATGATATGAAAGCAAAAAGTATCTGGGACACTGAGCTTTATCCAAGAGAATTCAGTTCCTGAGTGAATCTCAAAAATTAATTAAATATTAATATTAAAATCAACTTGAGGGATTGGGTACCAATGAAGGATGGAGAATAAAAAAGGGATCTGAAGGCAAGGAAAGCTTATTTCAGAATTTTTTTCCCTAGGAGCTTCGATCATTGCCCTCTGGAGTCTTCCATCTTTGGCCAAACTTACTAAATTCCTGGCTCAGATCTGGGCTTCCTCAGTGGCTTCTCTTTGTCCTCAATAAGATTTAGTGTGGGTTCCCAGGTAGTGTGGCTTCCCTCATAGCTCAGTTGGTTAAGACTCTGCCTGCAATGCAGGAGACCTGGGTTCGATCCCTGGGTTGGGATGATCCCCTGGAAAAGGAAATGGCAACCTACTCCAGTATTCTTGCCTGGAGAATCCCATGGACAGAGGAGCCTGGTGGGGCTACAGTTCATGAAGTCGCAAGAGTCGGACACAACTTGGCGACTAACCCACTATCTAGGTACTACCAGGTGAGATCACTTTAACAATTTGTCCCTAGGACCACTGGATCAATAGACCCTCATCTCTCAGATATGATCTCAGCCCTTCTTTCTCCTTTCTTGTGTCTTTCTGTTATTTCCAGGGTTAGTTCACAAATTTGCATTACTTCTGCCTCTGCCAACCCTTTGGTTCTTTTTTGTTCCCTTGGCTTATTTTGAGAAGTGCCTACTTTTGCTGTGCTGCCCATGAAGAGTGGTCTTTTTTACCCATCACCTGACAGACTTCAGTACCTCCCATGGCTGGGTCAGGAGGGTTTAAGAATAACCACATGCTGCCTTCCACACAAACTCTGTCACTGAGTGTGGCCCCTCTGTCGACTCCATCCTTAATTTTGTGGTTTTCTTTCAACAGTCTCCTTTTCTTTCCAACAACCCAGCTTCTTTAATGGTCTCGTATATTAAGACTCTTTTGTTTGGATGAGACAGAAATCCAAATCAAATAGCCTTAGGCAGATAGGGAAATTGTCATCAAGATTCCAAGGAAGGCTGAAATAATTGAACATGGAAGGCAGGCCTTAAATGTCTTTGGGCTCCTGGATACTATTGTTTCTTAGGCCGTAGAGTGGGCTCTCATTGGCCCAACAGAAGTAGTTGTAGCCAGGAGAACAGTGTCATGTAAGAACATAGCAGCTCCTACAGAAACCAAATGTGTGGAAATGGGGGAGAAAAAAATCCCTAGACAACACAGATTGCTGTTTCTTAAGGGGCGTAGGGTTGTTGTACAAAAAAAAAAAATCTATCCATCACAACTCCCTACAGATCTGCCTGTAATGCCTAAATCAAAATACAAAAGGTACAAACTCTCTCTTATCGAACTTCTAGGCCCTTGAAAGTCAGGGGTGTGGTCAGACAGGGGTTTAGATCCTTACTCTTTTCACTCACTGGGCCTTAGTTTCAGCCTGACAGGGACTCTGCTTTACTAGGTGTTAAATTTTTGGTTGTGAAATGTTCAGGGTGGACCCAGATATCACAAAGATAACAACTTGTCTCTTCTTAGCCAACTCCCCCTCTCTTCCCATCTTCCCCAAGTCCGTAAATGGTACTGTGGATAATTTAATTGCCCAATCTAGAAACCTGGGCATCATTCATTCCTCTTCCTCCCTCTGTCATTCCACTTACTAAATATCTTTCAGACTTGTCATTTCTTTCCAGCCTGGCTGCCACCATCCTGTTGCAAACTACCATCACCTCTCACCTTGCAGCCCTCTAGTCTTCTACCCTCTCAACCTATTTTCCACCTTATTGACAGTGATCTCTTTTTTTAAAAAATCTGCTTATGTCTCTCACTCTTTAAAACTTTAGCAGCCCCCCAATATTATCCTTCCAAACCCCTCAGTATGGCTAATATGCCCCCACTCCTGACCACACTTGACCTCTTGCTTATCTTCTCTGCCAAATGGTCCCTTATTCTCTGTCCTCTTCAGTAGCAGATTTCTTTCAGTTTCTCTGTGAGACATACCCACTCCCACTTTCATTTTTCCACGTGTGCTTTTCCCTCTCTCTGCAACAATCTTCCCTGCCCCACCCCCCCATTCAGTTGAGTCTTATGCTTCAAGTTTCAACTTAAACATCATTTCTTCTAGTAACCATCCTCGGCTCTTGAGGCTGGCTTGTTTCCTTCTCATATGTTCCTGTAGCACTAAGGCCTGCCATTCAAAGGTCCAATTCCATCTGTAACTACCTATCTACCACCTGTCTTCCCTCCCAACTGTAAGCTCCCTCAGGGTCCAGACCTTTCCTCTCATGTTCATCCCAGTATGCCCAGCACTTACTGTGCCTGGTACATAGTAGGTTCTCAACATATGCTCATTGAGGACGTGCTGAAGGTAAGTCTGTTGGGTATTTTTTTTTTAATATTTATTTATTTATTTTGGCTGTGCCAAGTCTTAGCTACAGCACATGGATCTTCAATATTCGTTGCAGTATGTGGGATCTTTACTTGCAATATGTGGGATCTAGCTCCCTGACCTGGGATGGAATAAAGGCCTCCTGATAGGGAGCACAGAGTCTAAGCCACTGAACCACCAGGGAAGTCCCTATTGGGGTTTTTTAAATATTTTCTATTTTTAATTAATTTCAAACTTATAGAAAAGTTTAGGTACCACAGTACCTAGAATTCTTATATACCACTGTAAGCTTTTGTCATCCATAGATCCATCAATTATAAGCTTTTGTCACATTTGTTTTATTATTTTCTATTTATGTAAATTTACATATTTTTTCCAAACCATCTGAGAGTAAGTTGCAGACATCATGCTTCTTTTCCCATTAATAATTCAGTAGTATTTCCTAAGAATGAGGATATTTCCTTAACACATTATCAAAATGAGGGAAGTTAACAAAGATACCTGAGCTCTTTTTTTTTAAGTGAAAAGTGAAAGTGAGCTCTAGTTCTGTTTTTGTTTGTTTGTTTGTTTTTTAAGGGAAGTAGGAAGTACTGGGGAAGGCCTTTCTAGGATTAAGGTCTCCCCTTGTTCAAGAGCTTCTTCAAAAGCTGAGGTCGTGGTGGGGAAGGCAGTGCCTGGCTGAGGGCTGAGTGTGCCTGTTCTCCCTCCGTGCCCCGACTGGCAGCAGCAGCTTCTCTCACCCACGTCTATGCCTCACGTTGCCCTGAGTCCTCTGTTGGAAAGCTGGAAGCCCTCTGAGCAGGATGGCTTTGTTCTACAACGTCCCCGGAGGGAGGAGGAAACCCCGTCCGCCGGAAGTGCAAGTTGGAAGGAAAGGTGAGGCCCAGGAAGTGGGAAGATGGCTCCTGGGACCTATAATCAAGCTTCGGCATTTCGGGCCTGCATGAAGAAGGGAAAAAGACGAGCCGCGGTGGTAGAGTCAGATTTGCACACCTCGGGTCCTGGGACCGTCCTGCTCGGCTGAGTGGAATACCAAACGAGGGTGTCTTGGAGCTGCACTTCACCTCAGCCAGGCAATCGACAGGAGAAGCAGCGAGCGAGACCGACAGACTGTCACTGGCAAAATGAACTGTCACCTCCCATTTTTCAGAGGCGCGGCGGGATGAATTGCAGCCTTGAACCGTGCGGCCCGCTGCTGATTGAGTTCCGCTGTCTTAGAACCCCTTCGAACAAGGCGAGTTCATTTCAGACTGACGTCCCACCGCTTATCAATTTAGGAGCCAGTAAAATTAACCGCTTCGGAGCTGATTCGCTCCCTTCCCCTGCTTGGATTGCACATCCAGAAAGGTCACCAAATAAATCTCTCTCTGGGTCCTACTAGCATAATATGCAGCTTGGAGACAGGGTCTCAGAAGAGGGGACTTGAGCCAGACATAACCCAAGCCTGAAAGGTTGCCAGGCCCCCTCACAGCCACCTGTCCATGGCAGTGTGTGACAAGGCAGGCCTTTGCTAGCTCTGCTGCCACCAAATCAGCTTCTGCTCCCAACAGATATAGGGTTGGGTACAGTTGGGTGGCTGAGAGTGGAGGTGCTACAGAAGACCCCCTAGCTTTTCAGCAAAGACCTCTGCACTGCTTGGACTGAATATTTCCCATCTGCTATGGACTGAATATTTGTGACCCACCCCTATTCATATGTTGAAACCCTAATCCCCAATATAATGGTATTTGAAAGTGGGCACTTGGGAAGTTGTTTTTGGTCAGTCACTAAGTCCTGTCCAGTTCTTGTGACCCCCATGAACTGCAGCATGCCAGGCTCCCCTGTCCTGCACTATTCTCCCGGAGTTTGCTCAAACTCATGTCCATCAGGTCGGTGATGCCATCCAACCAACTCATCCTCTGTTGCCACCTTCTCCTGCCCTCAGTCTTTTCCAGCATCAGGGTCTTTTCCAGTGAGTCTGTTCTTTGCATCAGATGGCTAAAGTATTGGAGCTTCGGCATCAGTCCTTTAAATGAATTTTTAGGGTAAATTAAGTCATGAGAGTGGGGATCCCATGATGGAATTAATGCCCTTAGAGAAAGGAAGAGAAACTGAAACCTTTTTTCTTGGCCACGTGAGGAGAATACACCAAGGAGATGGCAGCCATCTGTAAAACAGGAAGAGGACTCACCAGGAACCTGACCATGCTGGCACCCTGATCTTGGAATTCCAGCCTCCAGAACCATAAGAAACAAATGTTTATTGTTTATGCCACCTAGTCTGTGGTATTGTGTTATATCAGCCCTAAGTCAACATCCTCTGGACCTTACAAATGGGAGATGCCTGTCAAATGTCTATTAAACCAAATAAGACTTAATTGCTTTAATATCAATATGTAGTTTGCACGGACAGGGGAAAGGGATGTTTGTACAAGGACAAACTATCATATTTATTCACCGAGCGCCAGCCCATGCTAGAAACCCACTAGCAAGTTGAAATGCAGCAGAGCAGAGTCCTCTGTCTCCAGAATAAAAAATGTCTTCAGCCACCCCTGCCCTACATGCACGCGTGTGTGTGTGCGTGCACACACACACACACACACACCCCTCTTCTGCTCACAGAGGTCTGTCCAGTAAGTCTAATCAGCAAATCTTAGGGCTTCTCCTCTATATCTAGGGCACAAATGGTTTCGTCAATACTCTTTTGAACCTCTTCTCACCACAGGAGATTGCACAGTGTTGGTTTGTGGAGATACAACTGAATCACTTTTACTACTACTTTAAGATATAAAGGTGATTTTAAGGTGAAGGTGAGATGATGTCTATCTCCCAAATTAGTGGTCTCTGCTGCCTGAAGAGAATGTGTTCATGTTCCTTTTCTCATCCTAATTGTTTATTTCTGTGTTTTCATTGGGGACTTTTGGCCCTACATCTGGAGTGAGAAGACCTAGTTTTCAGCTCTGGCTCTGCCTTCCCTAGCTAAATGACTTGAGCAAATTGCCTATCTAAACCTCATCTTCCCCATCTGTAAACCCAAACAAGTTGTTAAAAAGTTCAAGTAACATCATGTTTGTGAAAACCTTAGTAAACTACAAAATTATGTACAAATACTGGAGTTTATTCATTTTAGTCTCAGCAACAAAAGAAAAACCTGAGAATAAATGCCACTGCTGCTGCTGCTGCTAAGTCGCTTCAGTCGTGTCCGACTCTGTGCAACCCCATAGACGGCAGCCCACCAGGCTCCCCCGTCCCTGGGATTCTCCAGGCAAGAACACTGGAGTGGGTTACCATTTCCTTCTCCAAGGCATGAAAGTGAAAAGTGAAAGTGAAGTCGCTCAGTCGTGTCCAACTCTTAGTGACCCCATGGACTGCAGCCTACCAGGCTTCACCGTGCATGGGATTTTCCAGGGAATAGTACTGGAGTGGGTCGCCAATGCCTTCTCCAAATAAATGCCACACAGTATCTCAAAATTTGATCCAGCAATTCTACTTCTAGGAATTTGTCCCACAAAAATGCTCTGATCTGCAAAAGGATGTTTGTGTGAGGAATTTCACTACAGCTTTTTTAAAAATTGGAGAGAACCTAAATGTTGTCAGTAGAGAATTGGGTAAATAGTGATGCATATACACTATGTAATACTGTGCAATAGTAAATATAATGAGATAAAGTAAATAAAAAATTCTTATGGTTGTAATATTCATGCATCAATGCCAATGTATATAAATTAACAGGTATGGTTATTACATCATTAGATACTTGAGTCACATCTGATAGAAAAATATCTTCAGCTAAGTCTCAGAGAAATAACCTAAGCTTTAAACAAAACGGGATCATCTCACATATAATACATGGATTTCCATTTCCTATATCCTGGACATTTCCTTATGTCAGTCCACTTTTACTTTTATAATTTTTTAAATTTACATAATAAAACATTGGCCATCAAATATTAAGATAGTTCTCTGGGTTAACTATTTAAGAAAGAAAGGAGATTTGTAGGTAGCTTATATGTGTTTTCAGGAATACAAATCTATAATTTTCTAATAGCGGAAGCTGAGTGCTGGAGATCACTGCAGACAGTGACTGCAGCCATGAAATTAAAAGATGCTTGCTCCTTGGGAGAAGAGCTATGACAAACCTAGACAGCATATTAAAAAGCAGAGACATTACTTTGCCAACAAAGGTTGGTATAGTCAAAGCTATGGCTTTTCCAGTAGTCATGTATGGATGTGAGAGTTGGACCACAAAGAAAGCTCAGCACCAAAGAAATTTATGCTTTTGAACTGTGAACTGTTGGAGAAGACTCTTGAGAGTCCCTTGGACTCCAAGGAGATCAAACCAGTCGATCCTAAAAGAAATCAGTCCTGAATATTCATTGGAAGAACTGATGCTGAAGCTGAAACTCTTTAATACTTTGGCTACCTGATGCAAAGAGCCAGGGTCTAATTGGAAAAGACTCTGATACCGGGAAAGATTGAGGGCAGGAGAAGGGGATGACAGAGGGTAAGATGATTGGATGGCATCTCCAACCCAATGAACATGAGCAAACTCTGGGAGATAGTGAAGGTCAGGGAAGCCTGGTGTGCTGCAGTCCATGGGGTCACAAAGAGTTGGACACTACTGAGCAACTGAACAATAGTGTAAGAGCAGCCTCTTGTTATAAGTTGAAACAGCCCTAACCCAAGAATCAGGTGTCCAGCACTCTTGTCCCGGCTCTGCTAAATACAACATGATATCAACTGAATCACTTATCTGGGCCAAAGTTTCCACATCCAGATAATGAAAGTGTTAAAGTACACATTCTCTAAGGTCCCTTCAAGCTGAAACTTCAGTGGTTCTATGAAATCACTTTTCAGAGACTTAATAAATGGTGTTTATATATAATAATAGTTTCTGGTCATTTCTGGAACTAACAGGAAGACTTTAGGAAGACTTAAATACTCCACTTACATGCAGGGCAATACACTAAGAATTTTTTAAAATCTAAACAAAAAGGCTCTTGTCCTCAAGAAACCTATAATTTAAAAAAGAAAATGGCAGTTGAATTAATAGGAATATAGGAGTATCAGGTTTTACAAAAGGAATGTACACAGCAAGATGGCTGTGTTAAATCAGTGGAACTTAAATTTATGGTCCTAGAAGCCCTAGGGTTTCTCAGAAGGATTGTGAAGCTGCTTTCGGGATAGGGCAAGAGGGTAAGGAAGTGAATAGTGCCTCCTCCCCATACCTGGTTTAACCAAACTAGATCTACCTTCCCCTGCATCATGCATCTAGGAAATCTAAGAAAGATTTCTAAAGAAATAGGGCTGCTACAATAAAGTTGTGAAAACTGCTGGCCTAAATGATTTCTAAAGGCCAGTTTTGTCTTTAAGTTTTCACAATTTTATGATTCTAAGATGTATGTAAATTAAGTTTTTATATTCTGTACTCAGTTTTGCATGTACACAGGAAATTAACTTTGTAAAGGTTAATTCTCTTGTAAAACAAATAATTATTTTGTAATATGAACAATGAACCCTAGGTGTATCTGTTAAACACACTCAGATTTACCTGTCCTGAATTTTTTGAACATGAGGCATGTTTGTAATTACAAAAGAATAGATGAGAAAATAATTGGATGAGGCAGGCAAAAGAGTTATAAGAAAGATTCACAAAATCCCTGCGGCACCATGGAGAAACTGTTGGTTTCAGCATAAGACCAAAGATACTGACCTGGAGCTAGAACTCCTGAGCTCTGCCATTGAATTGAGTCATTTCTGTTTCACAGAACTCACCTCAGAATTGACACAGTTGGTAATTGACACAATTGCTGAGTGCTTTCTATGTATTATTTCATTTAATCCTCCCAACTCTATGAGATGGGTATGATTTTTCTCTCCATTTCCCTGAAAACTGGAACCAGGGGTGGTTAAGTACCTTGTTCAAGGTCACAGAGCCAGGATTCAAACCCAGGGACTGTGAGCGCAAAGCCCACACTCTCAGCCAGCACACACTCTTCTCCAAGTTAGGGTCACCAGTATGGCAGACTCTTCCAGGAGAAAGGAGCCAGCCCTGTGTTTGACTGGCATGAGGCTAGCTGTCAAGGGGGCAGGAGTCATCTAATAAATCCCCTTTGTTCTACAGAGGAGGAACGGAGACCACCGGAGAGACAGGTGAGCTGTCAGGGCCTTGAAGCCAGATTTGGAACTAAATATTTTCTTGAGTTTACGAATGGGAAACTTGCTTTTAAACTTATTTAACACACCATGTTTGTGCTCATGACCACTCGCTCAGTCGTGTCTGACTCTTTGTGACCCAGTGGACTGTAGCCTGCCAGGCTCCTCTGTCTATGAAATTGTCCAGGCAAGAATACTGGAGTGGGTAGCCATTTCCTCCTCCAGGGGATCTTCCCAACCCAGAGATCAAACCCTTCTCCTGCATTATCATTGAGTCACCTAGGAATCCCTAAAGCACCCCTACACATTAAGTATTGTTAAGCCTATTATTTGCTACAATGTTTAGTAGTCTAAAGGCTCTAACCCAAAGCTTAAGGTTATGGACAGCAGCAGACACCATCATCCAGAAAGTATATTTAATTCATGAAACCTGACTCACATCTAGAATCTTAATTAGACAGTGTAACATTAGTTTCCCAGCCTCTGCAGTACGCACACTCACACACACACTAAAAACCAGCACACACACATACCAGAAACAGTGGGAATGGACCAAATGCTAGTATTATTATTTTAAGAACTTTCTTTAACCTTTGTCATGTTGAAAGAACTGGCATCTTTTTATCCTGATTTATGCTTACCCGATTATCAGTAAAGAACTTCTAAAAATGCTTTTGTATTACTTATTTTGTAAATTACTAGTTCTACACCCTGGAGAAGAAAATGGCAACCCACTCCAGTGTTCTTGCCTGGGAGATCCTGTGGACAGAGGAGCATGGTGGGCTACAGTCCATGGGGTCACAAAGAGTCAGACACAACTGAGTGACTAAATAACAACAAATTCTACTCCTTATCTATTTTTCTTTGTGGGTATTTGTCCTTTTATTTTCCTATAGACTTTTAAGAATTTTTTATATAGTAAGAGTATTAACCCATTAACCAAAGACCATTTCAAAATGTCAAATTTTGCTAGGAACCAGCCCTGATCTGATTAACCCAAGTGAGTTTCCCTTTGTTTGGCATTCCTCAGTACTTGCACATCACATTTATTCCACATGTATTCCACTTCATTCGGTGCATGTACATACCTCCCACCACCTTTTTTTTCACACTCCCAGCAGCAGAATTGTGTTTGTTAGGGAGATAGGTCTACTAGAGAGCTCTCAGATGTCAAGGGCAGACAAACACCAGTGGTCTGGGATCTGGAGATGAAGGCACAGATGCCAGGAAGTGGGTGGTCTACCTTGTTCAAGAATATGAGAAAGGCCTAAACATCATGAAATCAGTTAGCAAGATGGGGTGGTGGAATCAGATCCCAGATGACAGGAGTCTACTGCTCAGGAAGACATTTAGAGTCATATCACAAGTAAACAAAACACATCTAAATGGCCTTGATCTTCTTTTATACTTCCTGCCTAGGTAGGAGGATGTGGTCTCAGGAGCTAGCACTGCAGACATGAATAAAAAGTGTTAGCTGCTTAAGGAAGTAATATATAAAGTAGCAGCTGCATTTAGGTCTCTAGCTGTTATTATAGATAATTGTGTTGTAGGTGTTACCAAATATATTTACTGCAATTGGTTGGGTAGATTCTCTAAATAGCTTACTCAATACTCACACTTCTTTATTTCTAGCAGAATTGCCTCTAGTGATAAAAGCTGAAAGTACCAGATTCTTGCTTTCCCAGGTTCACTTGAAGCTAAAGATGGCCACAAGAACCAGTTCTGGCCAATGAGAGGTAAGAGGAAGACCACACTGGAAATGTCTGGGGACACTTTTCTTCCAGTTAAAAGGATGAGCATCGTGCCTGTGAATATGGTTGTGTGAGGACATGATTTCTTCAACTATGGCAACCATAGTTCCACAACTATGGAACTATGGAACAACTCTTGGCCTAAAGACCAAGAGCCAATGATGAGGCTAAAGAAACAAAAAGATAAAAGAAGTCTGGTCAGCTGTAGTATTTTGCAGCTGATGAACCAAAATAGGACCTTTACACTTCTTTTGTGAGACAGTGAAAGCTGCTATTGAGGCTTTTAAATATTCTTGTGACCTGCCAATGAAAGCATTTTGATATATTAAAAATGCAAAACTATCCAGAAGCTGGAATTGTAAATATATAAAATATGTTAGTGTGTGGATAAGGACTGGATGGTATAATGACTCATACCAGGATATTCTATAGAGAGGTGGGAAAAGGAGGCACAGGGTTCAGTTCTGGACATTCTGATTTAATTAGCCTGGGAGGACCCAAATATTGGTTTTGAGTTGTGTGTGTGTGTGCGTTTTTTAATGCCCTCTGGATGATGCTAATACGTACAGGCAGATTTGAGAACTTGTGATCTAGTCCAGCTCACTCTTTGTGTTACATTTGAAGAAACTGAGAATCAAGCAATGTGATTGGTAGAAACCATATTATGCAAAGGTGGCTTCCCTGGTAGTTCAGCTGGGAAAGAATCTGCCTGCAATGCAGGAGACCTGGCTTAAATCCCTGGGTTGGGAAGATCCCCTTGCAGGAGGGCATGGCAACCCACTCCAGTATTCTTGCCTGGAGAATCCCCATGGACAGAGGACCCTGGCAGGCTACAGTCCATGGAGTCACAAACAGTCGGACATGGCTGAGTGACTAAGCACAGCACAGCAAGCCAAGAGTGGATTGTGCAACAGTCTTCATGGTCACTTCTTCCTCTTACCTCAGCCCCTCTGGATATGCAGTGTCTTCTAAGTCCTTTCTGCACTGAGCCCTCAAATATTGCACCCTGCAGGGCAAGGTTCTATGTCCTTTCCTAGGCCCCTATCCTGGTCAAAACTCTCGTTCCCTCAGGGATCTGCTGGGCAAACAGCAAACTAATCTTGAATGAATTCCAGCCAAGGTGTTAATGACAGATAATGGCTTAATGCATTACTCCTCCCAGATAACATTTCCAGTTTAATAGAAGTCTTTCAATGCCTAACCCAAAGGAAGCAGCCTGAAAAGTGCAGAAACTGCAAATACCTGGCACCTCTGCCCCTTCTCTGTTCCTAGAAGTCATCTCCAAACTGTGACTGAGGCTTTCTGAGAAGTCAGTCCACAGGGCTCTGGACAGCCCCCACCAACCAGTGATGGGAGTGATGTAAGATGAAATCTATTGTCGAACAAATATTTCCCGGGAAGGAAGGAGACTTGAATCCTGCTCTGGGGCTTTGGCATTATCTGGATATATGGCCTTAAACAAACTATTAAACATTTCCAGGTCTCAGTTTCCTTATCCATAGAATGGCATTAGAATTGAGCTTCTCCACTGAGAAGCTCATGATCTTCCAGAGATTCTCAAAACCTGACCTGATAGCACTGCAAGCTGGTTGTTGCTACTAAGTACGTCTTCCCTTTACTCCTCACTAGGGGAGGAAATTCGCCTGAAGCAGGGACATCACCTTTCTAGCTCTATTACGTCCCTAAAAGGCCCTGGAGAAACAAAGTAAACCAGCATTTGGGGTGCCTGCTAAGAGGCCAAATCCCATGACACTGGGAGCCCAAGGATGTGGTTCAAGGAGCCTAAGAGTGGCCCAGTGGAGAGTATTCTATCAGTCAGAGGGGCAGAGCCTCTATGCAAGATCTGTCAGGAATGGGTGTGACTGTTCCAGAAGACACGTCAAGTGGGGAAAAAATCAGGTGTGCAGATAACGTTTTGTAAATGTCTTTCTAATTCTCAATGCTTCACGAAGGAATCTCAGAGATTAAATTAAGCTGTTAACCCTCTAGGCGCTCCTGTCGTTTATTGTTAAGGAATTAATAGGAATGTGGGAATGCAGATGGCCTGGCTGTCAGCTCGGAGAGGCGATTTTTCTGATCTCCACGGACGTTTCCAGCATCTTTCATTAAGCGCTCATGTACCAATTTGTCATTTTAACCGAGCAGGAAAGAAACTCCCACTGAACTCCCTGGCTCAGGTGCTGAGAGTTAAATCCTCCCACGACAAGGCCTACAGGGTCGCATCCGCGGGGGAGGCTCTGGCTTCCAGGGGTGGTGAGTGGCCTCTGATGGAGGTAGAGTGGAGAGGAGCCACTCCAGGAAGGAAATCGGGATCCCCAAACCTAGCTGTCCTGGGCACAGGTTTCAAGGGGCTGCAAAAAGCCGGCTCTAGAAATACTCAACAGAGCAGAGATGTAAAGAAACATTTCCTCCAGCGCGCCAGAGCGCAGGTAGCCTGCTCAACGAGGGGAGGCGCCACCTACAGGAGAGAGAAAGACCTGCAACCTGGTCTGGAGAATTCAACCGCTCGATGGCAGGGATTGACCGGCCCCTCCTCTTTCTCAGCCCCTGACGTTTATCCAGTGCTTTTCTCCTGTCAGACACTGTTGTAAGCGCTTAACATATATTAACGCTTTTAAACTTGACAACCACCCAATGAGGTAGGTTTTATTGTCGTCCTTGTTCTATAGACTAGAAAGCTACAGCTCCAAGAGTAACATGCCCAAAGTCAGACAGTTGATAAGTGGGAGGCTGGAATCCCAACCCTGAAAGTCTGGCTCAGAGCCTGAATGCTTACCAAACATTACCCTAAGGAGGGTGTGGTGGAATAGAGTCAGTCCTAACTCCCCCCATGATTCACACTATAACTCAGGGCTAAGTATTTAACTTAGCCTTCAATTCTGCACCTTGGCGTTCCCATGTTTTTGAGACTCCCTTAGGTAGCTCAACATTCAGAAAACTAAGATCATGGCATCCGGTCCCATCACTTCATGGCAAATAGATGGGGAAACAGTGGCTGACTTTATTTTGGGGGGTTCAAAAATCATTGCTGATGGTGACTGCAGCCATGAAATTAAAAGACGCTTACTCCCTGGAAGGAAAGTTATGACCAACCTAGATAGCATATTAAAAAGCAGAGACATTACTTTGCCAACAAAGGTCCATCTAGTCAAGGCTATGGTTTTTTAGTAGTCATGAATAGATGTGAGAGTTGGACTGCGAAGAAAGCTGAGTGCCGAAGAATTGATGCTTTTGAACTGTGGTGTTGGAGAAGACTCTTGAGAGTCCCTTGGACTGCAAGGAGATCCAACCAGTCCATCCTAAAGGAGATCAGTCCTGGGTGTTCACTGGAAGGACTGATGTTGAAGCTGAAACTCCAATACTTTGGCCACCTGATGCAAAGAGCTGACTCATTTGAAAAGACTTTGATGCTGGGAAAGATTGAGGGCAGGAGGAGAAGGGGACGACAGAGGATGAGATGGTTGGATGGTATTACTGCCTCCATGGACAGGAGTTTGGGTGGACTCCGGGAGTTGGTGATGGACAGGGAGGCCTGGCACACTGCAGTCCATGGGGTCACAAAGAGTCATACACAACTGAGCGACTGAACTGAACTGAACTAGGTATGTGGAGAGAAAGCTGTTGTTAAGGTAATCTTGTGTAGTAAGAAAAGAGGGGAGGGAGTAGGGGTGGTAGAGCTTGTGTGGCTCCCATCTTCAGTTTATAGAAGAGAATTAGAGAGAGAAGGACCCAACCATGATGACATTCTCAGTGACAGGGCAAGAACTAGAATCCAGGTCTTCTGACTCCATGTTTTCCACCCATACAGCACCTCCTCTGTAATCATCATAGCCAGGATGATGGCTATGGAAGAAAGCTAATCACACACATTGTGGCTTCAGAGACTCCAGGTCCACCCTCTAAGCAAAAAAAAAAAAGTTGTTTTTTGGTTTTTTTTTTAACCTGGTGGCTCTTATCTGAAATGCCACCATTAGTGACTCATATCTCTAAGACTTTGATCCTATCCTCTCAGTACTACTAAGACTTTTACTGTTGGCTGTCATTTCACATGTATATGATTGACTTCCAAAGCAGTGCTCTTGAAGTGTGGTCCACAGACAACAGCATCTCTGTCATCTGCATATTGTTAGCACTGCAAGTCATGGCTTCTGCCCCAGACCTACTGAGTCAGACCTACCTTGGTTCGCAAAATTCAGTGGGTGTGCTTAAGTTGAAAAGTTTATTAAAACACAGCTTCCTGGAACAACTCCTCTCCACGCCATCCCCAGAGATTCTCATTCAGCAAGTCAGGGGGAAAGGCCCAATAATTTGCCTTTCTAAGAAGTTCTCAGATAATGCAATTGCCATGGTCTGGAGTCTATACCTTGAGTAGCACTGAAATGGTTCCTGGGAGCAAATACTGAGAGGGGAGAAGGAGGACAAGCACCTTGGGGTAAAAAGACAGAGACAGGTTATTGTTGAGGGTACAGATTGAAAACTTGAAGTGAAAAGCTGCTGAGGGTATGGGTTCACAATCATGCCTGTGTCTTTCCATTTGGATAAGTTCAAATATTAAACCATTAAGAGATTTAATACAATATATAAATGTATGTAAACTGAATTTATCTAGCCATGGTAAAGTCTATTCTTGCCTTGCCTTTTGCTGAGCCCTGCCTCTCTGTTACAAATGGAAATCTTCCCCATCCCCTCTGACCATCAGTTAGCTCTCCAATTTCATTCTAGATTTAACTGCACTGCAGTGGCAGACAAAGCTGGCCTGATGGCAGGAATACTGTTCCCCGATGGTATCAGAACCTCTTCTGTATTTATGTTTGCTCTGCGACTGTCACTTGTATACAATCACATAGAGACTCTGATATTAAGACTTGGGCTACAAATCACCCCCATGGCACAGCTCTGGTGGAAAAGGAAAAGGGGCTTCATTGGCAACCAGATAGCAAACACGAGTTATATTGCCCTTGTACCAAAATAGGCATCTTTAAGAAATCATGTCTTCTGGTCCTCCTTTGCTGTACTTCAGATAATATGGTACCCAGAGGAACCCAGATAGATAACAATCTCTTCTGTTTGTAAAGACCACTTGTGAAGGAAACTCCATAATCTCCTGGCGCTGGAGTGTGTTAGTGTTCAGCAAGTATTCACTGTCCTCTCTGCCCTTCCATTGGGGGAGAAAACTTACCACTCCACGGGTGATGGATTTAGTCTTGTGACTTGCTTTGGCCAATGAAACATAAGCAGAGATTTCAACTCTATTTGCTTGGCCTGGCTTGGCTTTTCCATTTCTATCCTTGGCTGTGAGAAGAGCACACTCCTGTCACTTTGGCCTGGATCCCAGAATGAGAAGGTACACAGAGTGGACCTGAACAAGACCCATAACCTGCAACAGAAGTACTGTAGCCCATCTGCAAACCAGTAAGCAAGAAATAAGGGTTGTAAGCTCTAGGATTTTAGGTTATTTGTTATACAGCATGCTAAGTCACTTTAGTCATGTCCGACTCTTTGTGACCCCATGAACTATAGCCCTCCAGGTTTGCCTGACCATGGGGTTCTCCAGGCAAGAATACTGGAGTGGGTTGCTATAGCCTCCTCCAGGGGATCTTCCTGACTCAGGAACAGAACCCACATTTCTTACTTCTCCTGCATTGGCAGGCAGGTTCTTTACCACTAGCAATACCTGAGAAGACTTTGGAAACCCTGGGAAGCTACCTGGGAAGCCCTGGGAAGGTATACAGCACTATTTAGTAAAGTTGACTGATATACTCCCTCAGGCATCTGTTCCACTGAAATTTTGCCAGTAAGTTTTTCCCTATGTCTAACCTGAATCCCTCATATATTAAGGTAAAGATCCATTTCCATCTGCAGGCCAAACAAGGAGTCACTAGGTTACATCCTTGATTCTAAATTCAAGAAACGTAGCTGGATTTGTTTGATATTTGGGCTACAAAAACAGAGATGCACTAGGGGCATGAGGCTTCCCAGGTGGCGCTAGTGGTAAAGAACCTGCCTGCCAATGCAGGAGAGGTGAGAGATGCTGGTTCCCTCCCTGAGCCAGGACGACCCCCTGGAGGAGGGCATGGCAATCACTCCAGTATTCTTGCCTGGAGAACCTTGTGGACAGAGGAGCCTGGCAGGCTGCAGACCAGTGGTTTGCAAAGACTCGGATGCGACTGATGCAACTTGGCACATAGGCACAGGGGAATGATTTATGTTACAAAGTATTATTTATGCCTGTCTTTTTTGGAGCTATTAAGGGGTGCTTCCTCAAAAGTGACCATATCCTTCAGGAACCAGAGAGGTAGCAGTGGGAAAGGTGAGAATTTAGAGACCTGATTAAAATACCGTTAAAATGACTCCGTCATGTCCAACTCTTTGCTACCACATGGATTGTAGCCCACCAGGCTCCTCTGTCCATGGGGTTCTCCAGACAAGAATACTGGAGTGGGTAGCCATTCCTTTCTCCAGGAGATCTTCCCAACCCAGGGATAAAACCCTGGTCTCCATTAGTGGGCAGATTCTTTACCACTAGTACCACCTAGACTTCCCTTATTCTCTATCAACTCTTACTTAGCACTTATCACAGTCTCAAATATTTTCATTATTTGCTTGTTTTCATTTGTCTCCCCTACTAGAAAGTGTTTTCATATGGCTAGGGCCAGTGTTCATCATGCCTATTATCACTTTATCCTCCAGTTCTCAGCAGACCCTGACATGTAGCAGTAGCTCAAAAAATATTTGTTGAATAAATAAGTGAATTCTAATTAAGCATGTCACTAGCCAGGTAAGGGGAAAACAATGAAAAAACAATGAGATCTACAATATAAAAATATAACTCCAGCATTATGTAATTTTTGTTCAGTGGGCACCTAATTATGAAGAACTTTGAATAACAATAATAATAATAAGTCAGTGGGGAGCCACAGAAGAATTTTCAGCTGGGGAAGGACATGATGTAGACAGCATCTTGGTACTGTACATAGAAAACCCTAAAGATAGTATCAGAAAATTGCTAGAACTAATCAGTGAATTTAGCAAATTTATAGGATACAAAATCAATACACAGAAATCACTTGCATTTCTATATACTAACAATGAAAATCAGAAAGAGAAATTTAGGAATCAATCCCATTCACCATTGCAACAGAAAGAATCAAATATCTAGGAATAAACTTACTAAGGAGACAAAAGAACTGTACACAGAAAATTATAAGACACTAATGAGAGAAATCAAAGATGACATAAACAGATGAGATATTCCACGTTCCTGGGTAGGAAGAATCAATACTGTGAAAATAACTATACTACCAAATGCAATCTACAGATTCAATACAATCCCTATTAAATTATCAATGGTATTTTTCACAGAACTAGAACAAAAACTTTCACAATTAATATGTAAACACAAAAGACCCCAAATAGCCAAAGCAGTCTTGAGAAAGAAGATTGGAGCTGGAGGAATCAACCTTCCTGACTTCAGATTATACTACAAAGTTACAATCATCAAGACAGTATGGTACTGGCACAAAAACATAAATATAGACCAATGAAACAAGATAGAAAGCCCAGAAATAAACCCATGGACCCATGGGTACCTTATTTTGACAAAGGAAGCAAAAATATACAATGGGGCAAAGACAGCCTCTTCAATAAATGGAACTGGGAAAACGGGACAACCACATGTAAAAGAATGAAATTAGAACATTTCCTAACACCACACACAAAGATAAACTCAAAATGGATTAAAGACCTAAATGTAAGACCAGAAATTATAAAACTCTTAGAAGAAAAAACACAGGCAGAACACTCGATGACATAAATCAAAGCAAGATTCTCTATGACCCACCTCAGGAACCTATAAGCAAGGTGAAAAGACAACCCTCAGAATGGGACAAAAAATGAAACAACTGATGAAGGATTAACTTCCAAAATATACAAGCAGCTCATATAACTCAATACCAGAAAAACAAACAACCCAATCAAAAAGTGAGAAAAAGACCTAAAGAGACATTTCTCCAAAGAGGACATACAGATGGCTAACAAACACATGAAAAGATGCTCAACATTGCTCATTATTAGAGAAATGCAAATCAAAACTATTACCGCACACCAGTCAGAATGGCCATCATCAAAAAGTCTACAAACAATAAATGCTGGAGAGGGTGTGGAAAAAAGGGAATGCTCTTGCACTGTTGGTGGAAATGTAAATTGATACAGCCACTATGGAAGATGGTATGGGGATTCTGTTAAAAACTAGGAATAAAACCACCATTTGACCCAGCAATCCCACTCTTAGGTATATACCCTGAGGAAACCAAAATTGAAAAAGACACATGTATCCCATTGTTCATTGCAGCACTATTTATAATAGTTAGAACATGGAAGCAACCTAGATGTCCATCAACATATGAATGGATAAAGAAGTTGTGGTACATATACACAATGGAATATTACTCAGCCATTAAAAGGAATGCCTTTGAGTCAGTTCTAATGAGGTGGATGAACCTAGAACCTATTATACAGAGTGAAGTAAGTCAGAAAGAGAAAGAGAAATATTATATTCTAATGCATATATATGGAATCTAGAAAAATAGTACTGAAGAATTTACTTCCAGGGCAGCAATGGAGAAACAGACATAGGGAATAAACTTGTGGACATGGGGAGAGGGGAGGAGAGGGTGAGATGTATGGAGAGAATAACAAGAAAACTTACTTTACCATATGTAAAATAGATAGCCAACAGGAATTTGTTGTACGGCTAAGGAAACTCAAACAGGGGCTCTGTATCAACCTAGCGGGGTGGGAAGGAGATAGGAGGAAAGTTCAAAAGAGAGGGGATATATGTATACCTATGAATGATTCATGTTGAGGTCTGAGAGAAAACAACAAAATTCTATAAAGCAATTATCCTTCAACTAAAAAAATAAAAGCATCTTGGGATAATGTATCTAATTGCTGTGTTCGGGGGTGGTTTCACAGAAAGACCAGGTAGGAGGAAATTTCAAAGTGAGATGATAATAGCCTGGAGTGTGGGATGGTGATGGAAGTTAAAAGGCATGAGATTGGGATAGAAAATTCAGTGAGCTTCTCGCCAGATAGGAAAGTGGGTCTGCAGATGGGGAGTGTCGGTATAGTTGAAAGCAGAAGCACACTTAGAAATATGGAAGTTTGGAGAAGAGGCCAACTGTGTTTGGGTGAGATGATAGGTTAATTTAGACACACGGAATTTTAGACAGTGGCTGGTTATCAAGTGAAAACACCCAGTTCCCAGTTAGAAATTGAGGACTGGATCTTGAGAGAGAGATCAGAGCTGGAAACCTGCACACAGACATTAGACTCATGGAAGTGCTGGGATAGGAAGAGAAAAGCCGAAGACTAAAGCCAGCCTTGAAGACTGACTAGTTACAAGTAGCAGGAGGGTGGGGAGTGGCTGATGAAAGGGCCAGAGCAAGCAGAATCAGCAAAGGGTCTCAGAGGCCAAAGTAAGGGGGTGGACAGTATTTTGAGGTCCAGCCCTGTCTCTTGCCCTTTGGCTGTCAGACTTTGTGAGGCCTCTTTTAGGAACAGAGGGAAATATCCTTCAACCTGACTTCCTTGCCTTTAACTACCTGGGTGGCTGGGGGCCCCAGGGCTCCATGAGCCTTTGAAGAAGATTCTAGGGAAATGAAAATGGAGAAATATGATCAATAACAAGTCTTGGTTTTTTCTTCCACTTCATAGGCAGGAAGAAATCCAGGGCTGTAGCTGGTGCTATGATGGGTGTATTCTGCGTGTTCAAAAGGTCATCTGGCATGGAGACAAGCTAAATTATTGCTGGAGTGTATGAATCTGAGGAGGTTCTCCATTAACATTTATTAGGAATTGTCATCGCTTCAAGCCGAATGGGCCCCAGATGTGGAAACCCCGGCTGCCCCAGACTTCTCTTCCGGGCTGCAATCTCTCCTCTGATTTATTGTTATTAAACATGACCAGATTTTGTAGAGGGGAAAATTGAAGAAAGCAACACACACATGGGGAGCTGTTGGGTGGAGGCTGCCAAGAGAAACAAGCCATTTTATTCTATCTGGTGACAGTGGGAGCACTTGAATACGCAAACCATTGTGCCTCTTTCCTAAATCAAAACCACACAGGCCTGAACCTCTGGGCATCTATTCACAGGGCAAATGTCTTCACCCTGAGGGTGAGCAAGGGTCAGTTGAAGGTAATAAGAAAGGCTAAAAATAGTCTGTGCTTAGAATTCTAGAAGCCACAGCAGGGACCCTCTTCCTCAAAATATATTACCTTCCAGGGCAGACTACTTCTTGGGAGTAAGTCACACCCTCTGGATATTAGGTCATTTTTCTTATCAGTAATATTTACTCTTCCACTGTGTGATAATTGTGAAAGATCCCAAGAAGTCAAAGTTAGAGCCCCACCTTCAGATCACTTATAATTTTTTCATTTATTCACTCATTCAACATAACTTTATTAAGCACATATGATGTATTCAGGAAATATTAGTAAAGCAGAGAGATAACGTCCAGGCTGTCAGGGCACCAACATATATGTGAGGGAACAAAGTCAGAAGCTATGAAAACAGTAGCTAATAGGCAAAGAAGTGTGTGAAAAGGAAGGCAGCAGAAAGAAAAGATACTGTATTAGGAATTAGGAAACCTGAATCCCATCCTGGCCCCACTCCCTAAGAGTCTTGTGCCCTTACATAGGTTACTTAACTTCTTGAAACCCAGCTTCTTGATTATAAAATAGTGATAAATCTGTTTCGCCTTATCTCATAGATTTCTTGTAAAAATTAAATGATGTGTTTGAGAGCTTCCCTGGTGGCTTGGTGGTGAAGAATCCGCCTGCCAATGCCAAAGATGCAGGTTCAATCCCTGGGTTGGGAAGATCCCCTGGAGAAGGGAATGGCAACCCGCTCCAGTATTCTTGCCTGGGAAATCCCATGGACAGAGGAACCTGGCGGGCTACAGTCCATGGGGTCGCAAAAGAATCAGACATGACTTCACAACTAAACAATAACAAATGGATTTGAAGAGTCCCTTGTAAACTGCAAGTTGCACTATGGTGTCAGGAGCTTTTGTGATAAGTGCCAAATAAATGAAAAGGCAAGTGTTATGGGACAGTGTGTTCCTGAGCCAGAAATCTGGGGACTCTTTTGCTTTCTCTTGGAAGAAGGAACAAGAAGGATTATCCCCAGGTACAGGACATGTGTCCCTGTGCTGTGCTTAGTCACTCAGTCATGTCCAACTCTTTGTGATCCCATGGATGGTAGCCTTCCAGCTACCTCTGTCCATGGGGATTCTCTTGGCAAGAACACTGGAGTGGATTGCCATGCCCTCCTCCAGGGAATCTTCCCAACCCAGGGATCAAACCCAGGTCTCCTGCATTGCAGGTGAATTCTTTATCATCTGAGCCACCAGGGAAGCCCAAGAATACTGGAGTAGGTAGCTTATCCCTTCTCCAAGGGAACTTTCCAACCCAGGAATCAAACTGGGGTCTCCTGCATTGCAGGTGGATTCTTTACCAGCTGAGCTACCTGGGAAGCCCCGTGTGTGCCTAGGGGAGTCTTTTAATCATGGGATCTGGATATCTTTCTGATCTTACTAACAGACTGGGAAATTCTCACTTCACTGTGCCTTTTCCTAGAAATGATTCTATGCAGGAGTTGTGGCAAGTGAACACGGGTAATGAGGAAAGTCTAGAAGACACTGGATCCGATTACCTTCTTGCTGCATTGTCCCTCTTTAAGATTATCTAGGTTCCGAGGAGAAGGAATTACATTCATCCATTTCCTTTATCTACTTTCCAGCTTTACATCCCTTGGCCACCCCCAATGTACTTAGAGCATATGTATAAGCTAGCACACACACACTTGCATTGTATCTGGAATTAATGGTGATATCCCTATCCCCGACTTTCTTATACCAAGAACCAAAGCTGCAGCTGCTTCCTCCTGTTTTGGAATGTGGCTAACCTTGTGGTATCCTTCCTAAGCCTCACAAGCCCATACATCCTTGACATATAAAGGATAAAGGCTTAACCTGCTCCCTAGCACTCATCACTCGCTGAGTGAGGGTTCCCATTAATCCAAAAATGGGAGCATCTCTGGCTTGTGCATGTCCAGGAATGGGAGTACCGCCCAAGAGTCTTCTCCTGGTGGCCATACTTTCCACACACAAACACAAGCACATTTGTTTATTAAATATTTAGGGTTTATGAACAGTTTCTAGAGCTGTGCCTTCAAAATGGCTTGCATTATGTGCTAGGCATGGAGAGGGGCCTGAATTATAGCCAAGGCCCATCAGTAAGGACACTCTGGCAGCACCAAGGATACAGTAGCCCTTGGGTTATTATTCTACTCAGGGGAAAATTCTAGTGAGGAGTTGGGGGCACTTTCCACTTATTCCATTGCAGAGTTTGGCTGAAAAGTTTATCCTTTTAGGAGGTCACTGGCTTTCTCAAGCCAGTTTGACTGTAGGGATGAGAACAAGGAGAGGAGGAAATAGAGGAAGTTGTAGGGAATTGGAAATATTCTCTGAGGGTTTCTTCCAGAGGAGAGCCCTGCCTTCAGTGAAGCCTCTTCAAATCCACCTCTTTTCAGCTTGGTGCAGGGAGGTGGGGCAAACAGAGATCAGAATACAGGGAGACATCAGAGATTATTGAGTTGCATCAGAGAGTATCTGGAGAGAAGGAAAAGAAGAGGAGGTAAGAAGTGGGAAAGGAATGACTAAGGGGAGTTTTTACAGCTCTGATTTTTCCTTAGACAAGCTCACTGGGGCTTAGATGGTGGGATGAATGTGGCCTAAGAGCCTGTTATCCAAAAGGTGGTTCACAAGCCTCAGCATCAGCCTCACCTGGGATCTTAGGCCACGACTAAAACCTATTGAATCAGAAATCACCTTGTAATCCCTAAACTGTTAGTTTGCCCACTGAAGTTTCAAAAGCCTAGGATCCTAGGGTGGGAATGACTACTTGCAATGACCCACCAAAGTCTGTGCTGGATGACCTTTCCTTCCTTTTCCTCCCCTGTTCTCAATGCTAGTGCTGGGAAGTCACCCCTAAGAATTGCTTCAGCAGGCTCCTTTGCCCTCTGATTTCTGCCTGGGTTCAGCCAGTGTTCAAGAAACAGTGCCTTTACCTGAAGTTTTAGAAGGGGAAAGTGAAAGCTGGTTAGTCATGTCCGACTCTTTGAGACCCCATGGACTATATAGTCCATGGAATTCTCCAGGCCAGAATGCTGGATTGGGTAGCCGTTTCCCTTCTCCAGGGGATCTTCCCAACCCAGGGATAGAACCCAGGTCTCCTGCATTGCAGGTGGATTCTTTACCAGCTGAGCCACCAGGGAAGCCCAAGAATACTGGAGTGGGTAGCTTATTTTTTCTCCAGGGGATCTTCCCGACACAGAAATCAAACTGGGGTCTCCTGCATTGCAGGCGAATTCTTCACCAGTTGAGCTACCAGAAAAGTCCTTTTAAAGTGGAAGGAGGACACATTTACATCGTGCAGTGAGTCCCCAGAGAAGACTGAAGATAGGGAGAGTGGGAGATGGGGGTCCTTGTTCCCCCAGGTCCCTGCCAACTGGGCCTCAGGTTGGCAGTGACTGTGTTCCTCAACTGAAGGCCCCAGCTCCTGTGGGGCACCCTCTCTACAGCTGTCTTCAGATTCTGGGGAATGGGTTCCCCACTCTGGCTTCCTTCACCACCCTGTACCTTTCTCTGAACCTTGCCTATCTCTTCAGAGATACGCCTTTATTAAACTCTTGGTAAACAGGCCCTGTCCAAATGTGCCATACCTTTCCCAGGGGGATCCTGATCAATACAGCACCCTGGAGAACAGCCTTAGGAGGAGTTCTTGCTCATCATTAGGGAAGGGGACTAGATGAGCACCTCCAATTTGAGGATCTTTGAGACTGAAGGAGCCATTTGCAATCCTACGTACTATTTGTTGTGTGATTCTTAAAATAATTTTTAAAGTTTTTCTTGAATTTGTTACAATATTGCTTCTGTTTTCTACTTTGATTTTTTGGCTGTGAGGTATGTGGCATCTTAGCTCCCCAACCAGGGACTGAACCCCCGCCTCCTGCATTGGAAAGCAAAATCCTAACCACTGGACAAGGGAAGTGGAAGTCCCTGTTGTGTGATTCTTGTTTCTGGAATAGAAAAATATATACATGAGCACTTGGCACTTTCTCCAACATGCCTTGGCTTCTGTGCGATAGTCTGTCTATTTTTGTGTTCTCGTGTGAGCCATAGAGGGGTAGACTGGAGCTGCTTTGTGAACACTGATTTTTTAGTTTTCAAGAATTTTACGAAACAGCTGTTTAAAAAAACTAAAATACAGCTGAATTAAATAAACTGTATTTTTAAACAAAAATAGTAAAAACTCATCCCTTCATAATTATTTTCCTGAATTTTACTATAACCTAACCTTTTGGAGTCATTTGTGTCTATCGTAGCTATATGGTGGAAATACTATGTGATGATGTGCTACTACTCATTTCTTCCCAGTTCTGTGCTCAATGATGTCATTACGATAGTTTGAAAGAAGGCATGGTGGGAATATTTACACCAAGGAAATTGGCAAGTGCTACAGATCAGGACAAGACTTTTTGTTTCTGGAAAGCTGTTTATTAAACATTTTCTCACCCATCACGGGGGTTCATCCCTATCTTTGAAGGAGGCTGGAGAGATGAATGGGAAGAAGGGAATCCTTTGATATGGTCATGGTATTTGGTCTTGAGTATTTTTAGGAGGGGTCCATATGCTCTGTTTCTGCAGAGAGAAGGAGAAGTGGAACAGACTTGGCAATTGACAAGAAAGGATAAACAAAGAGGGAAATGTCCTCTTGGGCTCCTGGGGGCAGGCTGGATTAAGCAGGCTTTTTAGCATGTGAGATGTGGTATTAATAATAGCTTACTTTCACAACGGGGTTGTTTGTTTAAAAGCTCTCAGAGTACTTTACATCTATTACCTCTCTCATCTTTCAAGTATTTGAGTGAGCAAGGGAGAAGCAATAGAGACATTTCTTCTTAAAGATGGAACTTAACCAGGGAGGTAAAGCAACCTTTTTAACCTCAGAAAAGTGAGGCCCTGGGGCAACAAGGTCCAAAACCCAGAACTGGACACTGATCAAACTCCCTGCATTTTCTAAGCAGAGTTTCTCTCCTATGAGAAATTCTGTCAATGAAATGATTTACAGTATAATTACACTTTCTATTATATATTATATTCCATTATACATATAGAGTGATTGCCAGAAGTTTATCCCACCACTTTTTCTAGGAACCTCAGAACCCAACATCAGAACCCTTTTTCTATGAACCCTGTGGCAAGAATTACAGTTATAATCACTTTACATTGAGAGAAACTGAGGCCTGGTGAGTTGCCCAGGGTCTCGACTTGTAAATAGATGAATCAGGATTTGAACCTGGCATTGTACACTGTACAACACCATGCTTGGTATGAGTTTTCCTTCCTCAGAGCAGACATGTTCTAGTCTGCCTTCTAGCCAGTTCAGTCAGTCATGTCTGACTCTTTGTGACCCCACAGACAGCAGCACGCCAGGCTTCCCTGTCCGCCAACTCCCGGAGCTTGCTCAAACTTGTGTCCATCGAGTAGGTGATGCCATCCAACCATCTCATCCTCTGTCGTTCCCTTCTCCTCCTGCCTTTGATTTTTCCTAGCATCAGGGTCTTTTCCAATGAGTCAGTTCTTCACATCAGGTGGCCAAAGTACTGGAGCTTCAGCTTCAGCATCAGTCTTTCCAATGAATATTCAGGACTGATTTCCTTTAGGAACTCTCTGCCTTTGAGAGGAAATTTCTAATTCTGATCTGCCATTCAGTTAAACTGTCTAGACTGAGAGCCTGTAGTGGGTAGACTCCTGAGCTAGATACCAGGTCCTGGATGAGAAGTTAGGAGATCTCGGTTGGAGCTCTGATTCCTTCCCTGACTTGCTATATAGCCTTGGGCAAGAAGAGTCAAGGTGTGTTGTGGATGATGCTATGTTCCAGGCAACTTTACATCATTCTTTCATGTAGTCTTTACTACTACTCTGTGAGAATCATTATTTTAATTTTTAAAATGTGGAAACTGAGTCTCAGAGAGCTTAAGAAACTTGTTCAAGGTCATCTAGATAGTAAGTGATAGAGAGGGCATTTGAACCTGTGTCTCCAACTCTAAGCACCACCTTCGCTTCCCATACCACCTTGCCCCTTTCAGTTCAGTTCAGTTCAGTGGCTCAGTTGTGTCCGACTCTTTGAGACCCCATGAATTGCAGCACGCCAGGCCTCCCTGTCCATCACCAACTCCCGGAGTTCACTCAGACTCACATCCATCGAGTCAGTGATGCCATCCAGCCATCTCATCCTCTGTCGTCCCCTTCTTCTCCTGCCCCCAATCCCTCCCAGCATCAAAGTCTTTTCCAATGAGTCAACTCTTCGCATGAGGTGGCCAAAGTACTGCAGTTTCAGCTTTAGCATCATTCCTGCAAAGAAATCCCAGGGTTGATTTCCTTCAGAATGGACTAGTTGGATCTCCTTGCAGTCCAAGGGACTCTCAAGAGTCTTCTCCAACACCACAGTTCATAGGTCCCTGTTTTCTGAGACAAATCCAGGCCCCTGACCTCTCTGGATCCCAGCTCACACTTCCATCAGCTGCTAGGTTATGTCCCTAATCTGGCAGGAGGCACAGGGCTGGGAAACTTTCTTGCCATCATCAATCTTCTCCCCAGTTCAAAGGTCAAAAGTTAGGGATTTTGATTACCCCAGCCCTCCACCTCTGGGATGACACCGCATTTTACTTGGGGTCAGCAGCCACACCTCTCCTCTTCTGCAACATTCTTCAGAATGTGGGCTCCCCACCCACAACTCATACCTACCCTGGGGCCAGAGTGCTCATTAAGGGGCAGGCGGGGCAGAGGCGAATCTCACAGAGATCCATCAGGGTGCTGAGCTGACAGGTGCAGGCACTAGCCTCCAGCCAGAAGAGAACCCGCCTCATCCAAGAGGACAAGGAAGGAAGGATGGAAAAAGAGACACAGAGAGAGAGAGAGATATCAGATCACTCTAATTATCCGGTTCTAAATCACCGAGAACCTTGGCTCAAACACCCAAGTGGTGGAGGATAGATTTTTCACCTTGACTCCTGATAATTTTCATTGATTTATGATGCCTGAAAGCCTTTATTTGCTACTTAGAGGCAGCGTGCTTCTACTTGGGAGGCCCGGGACTCCCCTTGATGCTCTCACTGTGGAGGTAGAGCTGGCTTTCCAGGCAAGGGCTGAGTTTCCTGCTTGGTTTCAGTTGCTGCCTGAGAGCCATGGGGCTTAATGGGAGCCGCTGGCCCGCCACAGCTGCCTCCCTACTCCCGTCCCCTGAGTCTGCCTGCTTCTGGTCACAGCTCCTTGAGTTTAACACTCCTGGCAGCTTAGCATTCTGGTTTTTATGTGCTAGGCCATAATATTTGGTGAGCTGTGAGATGAGGTGGGAGCATTTGCAACTGGCACTTCCTTTCCGGCCCTGACCTGTGATTTGGGCCAACGGTGTGACAAAGCGAGGCCAGCCCTCCCCACCACTGTGACTCCCACCGGTGGCTATTTGGCCCCAGGTCCTTCCTTCGTTTTCTCCTCTTTCCCATGATCCCATGGCGGCTGGACTCCCATAGCTCCTGGCTCTTGAAAGACGGTATTCTGTCCACACATTCTAAATCATGAGCTCACTTTAAATGTTTCAAAGAGCAATTCTGAGTCTGCCCAGGACCACATTCTAAAAGGGGAGGGGCATGTGTCAGGAGGAAGGCTTTCTAAATGTCACAGGCTATGTAAAAATCTTGACTGATGATGACAAACCGATGAGGAGGCCAGTGAGTCAGCCTGCAAAGGTCAAGTTTTGTTGGGGATTCAAAGCATAAGAGAGCAGTGGGCAGACTTTGAAAATTCCACTTCCTCTATCAGAGGCCCTTGATGAGTCATTTGGGCACCTCTGGTCCATTTCTCTCGGTATATGGCCCTTGAGTTTTCCCTTCCTCTTAACCTGGCCCAGGTGAACCCACAGTTCAGATTCCTGTGGGTCCCTCAGGCATCTTCCATCTACAGTTCTCTTCTTTTCTGCTTTGTGTTCCCCCTGCGTGGCCTTCTACTTGCAGCTACTTTTCAGGAATAGAATAGGTTTTGTTATGACAGCATGGTACAAGAAAATGTACTTGTTATTGTTAGGGAGTATATAGAGCTGATTATTCTTAGGGGGTATATAGATCAGGAGTTCTTTAATAAAGTTATTACCAGAAGATGATGCCCACCTAGATGCAGACCCAGCCTTCAGAAACAACAGGAACAGTGGAACCTCCTAAAGTGTCTTCTTTGGCACTTTGACCTAGACATAATAGGATGGATCAGGAAATTTCTGGATTCCTAGGGGAGAAGCAATGCAAATAAATAATTAGTATGAGATATTTAACTCACAATAAAGATGTCTCATGATAGAAGTTTAACAAGATTAACAAGATAGAAGTTTATTTTTCTCTCTTGGAACAGTCTAAGTTCCAGGCTGGCAAGAAGCTCTCCTTCATGCTGTCACTCAAGGACCCAGGTTCCTTCATTCTTGCTTTTCCCCCATCCCCACCATCTTGCTTTTCCACTGTGGTCTTTGTCTGCTTGATCCAAACTGCTTTGAGGTTACATGCGTGTCCTGGGCCCCAGGGAGAACAAAAAGTATAAAAGAGGCATAAGCTAAGCTAAGCTAAGTCGCTTCAGTCGTGTACGACTCAGTGAGACCCCATAGACGGCAGCCCACCAGGCTCCCCTGTCCCTGGGATCCTCCAGGCAAGAACACTGGAGTGGGTTACGCATTTGTTAAGGTCCCAGCCTGTAAGTGGTCCACATCACTTCTTCCTCCATTCCCTTACCGAGAACTTAGTCACTTATGTATGTATATGTGTGTGTGTGTATATATATATACACTCATCTATAATGACAACCTGGTGGCTCAGACGGTAAAGCATCTGCCTGCAATGCGGGAGACCCGGGTTCGATCCCTGGGTCGGGAAGATCCCCTGGAGAAGGAAATGGCAATCCACTCCAGTATTCTTGCCTGGAGAATCCCATGGATGGAGCCTGGTAGGCTACAGTCCATGGGGTTGCAAAGAGTCAGACACGACTGAGCAACTTCACTTCTTTACACTCATCTATATATACGTGCATATATATATATATATATACACACACACACACACATATATATATACAGCCATGTGGCAAACCATTCAATTATTCTGAAAAAAGAAAGAATGGATTTTTTATAGTGTTACCACATCAACCTATATGTGACAAAAACACCACCAAATAGAGAATCTTTATTTATCATAAGGATGGAGATTTTGTTAAAGCTGGAACCCAGAAAAGTGTGATTCATAGAAGACATAATGTCTCAGGGGTTTGAAAAGAAACTATTTGATTTGTTTTTCCAGACATGAGACCTGGGGGCAGTCAGCAGTAAGCAGGAATGACCAATACCTATAATATTGCTTATATTTGAACAATGCTTTATATTTGAATAATGATTTCTGTCTTATGAGGACCTTTTCCACACATTATCTGATTGAATGTGAAAGCATTCCTGATTCAGGAAAGCAAGGTTCAGAAAGGTGAAGGGTCTTGCTTGAAGTCACTCAACTCATAAGCTGCAAAGGTGGCACCAGAACCCAGATCTTCCAAATTCAAGTCCTGGAACTTTTTACATAACAATATGCTACCTATTCAGGTTATAATCCAGGAAGGTGACTAGTTGGATGCCCTGTGGGGAATCAGGGTTTTACATTTTTTCACTGGACTGCTTTTTCAGTCTCCATGTGATTTAGGTGCCATTATTAAGATATCAAAAGTCAGCTAAATAATAATAGTACTGGCTCTTACTTGTCGACCATAAATCTTATCTACTTGTCATGATGACCCAGGAAGGGAGACATAATTATCTTACAGAGAAGGAAACTGAAGAGGTTAGGTAACTTTTCCCAAACACACAGCTAATCAGCGATTGAGCCAGGACACGAACCCAAGTTGATCTATGTCCTTTCTCTCTGTTCTGGCTTGAAATATGAAAGGTATTTGCTGCTTGGGCCTTAGGAAAGGACACACCAGCAAAGCTTGGTAATCACAAGCCTGAATTAGACCAAATTATTTAAGCTTTTCCCAAACTCCTGACCTCCCATTGGATAGCTTAGAAATTGAACCTATAGTCAGGTCTTCACTTGCCATGACCTCCAGATGCCCTTGTCCATTGGACTCACAGATGTTTTTGGTGTCAGAACTGGAAGGAAACAAAGTTCCTCTGATCCAACATGTCCTTTTTATAGATGGCAAAACTGAGACCTAGAAGGAAAAAAAAAATAGCTTGTCAGTGGTGTCAGGACTAATTCTATCGCAAAACCAACACATTCATTTGATTCTTGAGGCTCCAGGCCCCTGATGACCTCCTGGACTAAGCACTGGCCTTGGCTACCACCTGTCAGAGCTTTCTTCAAGCGAGGAAACAGAGGCGCAGAACTCACCGGGCTCTGTGCAGCTGCTGCTAGAGCTGTCCCTTCTCCCTACTCCATCCCCACCCCGCTGGGCGGGCTGGCAGTTTTTCTGAGGCAGGGCCAGCCTGTCCTGAGCTGCAAGATGTATTAATCAATTTGATGAGGATGTTAAAGCTTTCTCTTTGCAACTAATTATGGCCTGATTTATAGGCCTGGCCTTGGTTTGATAGAGCTCTCCTCCTGACAGGGATGAATGTGGTACTGGCATAGACCCCTTCATCTCTTCCATTTCTCTCTCTTCCTCCCTCCCCCCTCCCTCCCACATCGCCAGCCTCCTGACTCTGCTCTTGGTTCCCACAGGAACACCCTAATGACACGTTGACAAGCTGGGAAGCATAGCCCCCTCTCTGGTGCATCCCCCTCTGGCACCACCGTTCCTAGTGTATTCTCTGACATGGGCAGATGGAGGCCCTGGCAGGCCCCAGCCACCACTCAGGTGCTGAGCTTGAAGAAGCCCTACACCCCTTCCTTCTGGAAACAGAGAATATTAAAATTATTTGGGGTTGACACAGCATCTTCCTTCCCAAACATTTGAAGAGCTTGTTATAATGAACTTCATCCCCAGTTGAATTGGGTTGAATGAAGGGTTTCAGATAAGTTTATTCTGGCTATTTTACAGATGGGAAAACTAAGGCAGGGAGGTAAACTTGCCTGTGATTGCATACACAGTAGAAGAGTAAAGGTGAGAATGAATTAGTGTCCCGGCTTCTAGCTCCAAGATCTTCACCCTGGTGTACTATTCCTAGGAACCCCTGCCTCCAGGTTGGCTTCCTTGTGTCCACAACAGTTTGACAGAAGAGGAACCCTTGTGCATACATTGGTTTCCTAATCTTAAGCATGAGGGGTTTTGTGACTGCAAATAAAATACGAGATAAGATCTAAATATTGGCACAACATACATACACCTGTACATACTTACACATGGGCTGATTTCCAGTAATCTTTATGTCACACAAAAAAATAAGGAACAACCCCAAATACTGCCCTTCCCTAAATTTGAAGGCCACACTTAAAGGTACTGCTCATCAGTCCCCTCTCCCCAGAAAAGAAATTATTAAAGGAGATGAAATTCAGACTTGGTTGACTAGCTAGCTATCTCAGAGGACACTGGTGAAGGAAGGTGGGTTTAAAATATGTTTTAAATAATACATAATAAGATTGGTGGGAAATCTTAATAGTGATGCTATTTAGCAGCAATATTATTTTTTTCCAATATTCTTTTAAATTAAGAAAAGTTGGGTTTTTTGGCCACACCACACAGCTTGTAAGATCTCAGCTCCTGGACCAGGGACTGAACCCGGGCCATAGCAGTGAAAGGCCAGAATCCTAACCACTAGGCAACCAGGGAACGCCCAAGAAAATTTTAAACCTGCTATCCTGCTTGATCTTTAAATTATGTTAAAGGTTGATGAGATAGGCCATATTATCCTCACCTGAAAAGTAAGCACAGAGATATTAAATATTTTGCCCAAGACCACTCAGCACGGTAGCAGGAGAGCCTAGCCAGATGGCCTAATTCATCACCTAGTTTCTACTCTTTTATCCTGCTTGTGATCTCCACCACTGTTATCTTCCATTTCCTCCCATTTAATGCAGATATCCAAGAATCCTCTACATTTCTCTTTAGAGAAAAACATCAGGAGTGTCCTCAGGGTTTGAGAAGCAGAAACAGAGCCAGTGGTGGGTGTGTAATTAGGAGCGTTAATCCAAATGACCAAGTTAATCGAATGAACCAATGACAAACATTTCCAAAAGCTCCAACCTGGAGACTTCCCTTGTGGACCAGTGGTTTAGAATCCACCTTGCAATTCAGGGAACGCAGGTTCCATCCCTGGTTGGGGAATGAAGACCCCACATGCTGTGGAGGAACTATGTCCACGTGCTGCATCTCCTGAGCTCACGTGCTCCAGAGCTCGCATCACAACTAGAATCCCTAGGATGCACCGAAGGACCCTGCAGGACTCAATCAAGATCCTGAGGGTCACGACTAAGATCCAAAGCAGCCTAAATAATAAATAAATAAAAGCTCCTACTTGAATTGGGAGAGGGGATAGGTGGAGAGAAGGTAACCAGGAAGACAGGAGCAGGTGAAAGCCCTGGAAGATGGGGCTTGGGGTTGGGTTGAAGAGCTGAAGAGCCCGTGGTGCAAAATGAGAGGAACCAGTTCAGAGCCTCAGGAAGAACTAAGGATAGTCCTGATTTGCCTACATCTTTCTTTCTGGAAAGTCAATGTTCCCTTCTGGGGCACAAACTTTCCCAGGACTACTTTTTCATATGGAACCTGGAGCCTTACGTCCACAATCCCATGAGCATTATTACAGAGGCTTGTGACAAAGCAGAGTTTGCTCACATGGGCATTAAATAAAAAAGCAGTGAACAGTGAAGGATGAGGGGAAACCCAAGCCAAAAAGATTGAGACTGAGGGGGAGCTAGCTGGGAGGAGCAGGGTTAGGAGTCCTGGTGAGTTGTGTTGAGTCTGCACACCTAAAATGTAGGGCAAACCAGACATCTAGAGATCAAATATAAAGGAAAGAGCCCTGGGCTCCGGCCAGAAGGCCTGTATTTGAATCTCATCTTTGATGCAGACTTTAGACAAGTTACTTCTCACCGTCTCTCCTTCTGGAAAGTAACAGGGTTGGACTAGAACTTAAAGTCACTTTTGACTTTGACCTTCTAGAATTCCTGACTTCCCAGTCGAAACCACCCTGTGCCATGGAAACAACCTCAATGTCCATTAACAGATGAATGGATGCAGAAGATTGGCACATGTATACAACGGAATATTACTCAGCCACAAAATGAAATAATGCCATTTGCAGCAACATAGACTAGAGATTAGGATACTAAGTGAAGTAAATCAGAAACAGAAAAACAAATACTATATGATATCACTTATAAGTGGAATTTAAAATATTACATGAACTTATCTATGAAACAGATACATAGACATAGGGAACAGACTTGTGGTTGCCAAGGGAGAAAGCTGGTAGAGGAGGGATGGCTTGGGATTAGCAGGTGCAAACTATTATGTATAGAACGAATAACCAACAAGGTCCTACTAGATAGCATATGGAACTCTTCAATATCCTGTGATAAACCATAGTAGGAAGAACATAATAAGTGTATGTATATGTATAACTGAATCACTTTGCTATACAGCAGAAATTAACACAACATTGTGAAATTAACTATGCATCGATAAACAAACAAAAACCACCCTGTGTACATCTTTTTCTAATTCTGTCTTCTCTCTGCACTCCCCACTGAGCACTTATTGGATTTGTTTTTTGGTGGGTAGAAGTCCCTGGTTTCTCCCACTATACACAAGCCTCTGAAAGACAAGGACCATCTGGATCTCCTAGCTCTCGGAGCTTCCATTAGAGAGCTTTGCTTGCCAAAGAGGCTCCATGAGGTCCTCAGACACCAACGCCTCTCCTGTCACGTGCCCCTCTGTGTTCCTGAAGCTGCCCCTGCCCTGGGCCCAAGCCTCAGGGCTGCCTGGCCAGGAGCAGAGGATTCTGGGAGCCCTCCACGACTGCACATTAATCCCGCTGGTGCTGGAGGCCCCTCCACCCTGAGGAGCTGACGTTTCTTGATGAGGAGCCTGGCTGCCCTGAGTAGATGAAAAGCTGCCTTCACAGTGGAGTGAATTCCCTTAGACCCAAAGCAGCTGTTCCTCGATGTCTCCAAAAACAAAAATCCTTATGAATAAATATTAGGGGAGAAATGAGGTTTCCCAAGAACAAAAGCAGAGTTGAGGAAGTTATTGAAAGAAGATGGGATCTTTCATCTCATGAAATACGTCACTTGTATGTTGCCCCAGACTCCCCTTACCAAACTCCCTCCCATTCTACTGCTTCCCTCACATGGAAACAGGCAGCAGCGAGGAGATCATCTGTTCAGACTTTCCTTCAGAGGAAAAGAGAACCACAAACAGCTGCCCCACCGGCCCTCCTGCCAAATTCCAGCTCAAACTGGGGATCTCGATGACCTCATCAGCATCTGAGCTGGAACTCACTTCTCCAGAGACAGAAGGGCTGTCAACATCGCTCCAGAGTCCCTGGAAGGAGAGGAGGATAGCTGGTGGGTTAGCACCTGGGCTATACACGCAGAGGTGTGCTGAGATCTGCACCCGAGGGCTGAGTCATAGACCAGGCCCTGCCTTGCCAGTTGGCATCTGGACTGGGTCCCTCCCCCCCATCCCCCTACCCCTTCAGAAGCCCTTTGCTCCTTCAATCAAAAGAAGTCCAAATTAGAGCTTCATTCCCTCTCATCTGGATCCCAGTGGAAATGCAAATACTCTTGGGAGAAAATGTACCTCTGTGAGAATGAACGTATCAGAGCCTGTCCAGGCTAGTTTTGCCGAAACAAAAGGTCTAACAGAACAGGGGGACCCTGGGGAGGCAGTGGAGTGAAGGGATCAGGGCTTCAAAGCTCCTACAGGATCAACAATGCAAGGGGAGCCTCAGACACCTTGTAGAACAAACCCCTCATGTGGCAGATGAGGAAACCAAGGCCTAGAGAAGGCAGTTGTCTCTCCAGGGTCACACAGCTAGTTAGTAGCAGGAGCTGCAACTCAAGTCTCCTAACTCTTAGCCCTGTGCCAGCTACAGAAAAGGAAAGCCCAAGGCCTGAAGGAAAAACATTGCCGGCTTCACAGTTTGCCTGGGGCTTCACACCTCCACCTTCATAGAAGCTGGCTCCACTAGGAGTGACCTCTGTTCTTAGATGGGAGCAGTTGCAAAGCAGCATGAGTGGATAGAAGGGAGTGGATGAGACTGGGGACCGGGTGAAGATCTTCCTGAACAGAGATTTTGAGAGAAGTCTGAATCTCCAACTGCATCAGACTCTGTAAATGATGTTAAACCTTGACTGAGAGTGGGGCTACTGGCTAGCACTGCTTTCTGGCCCCAACTACCCAGAGGAAAATAGTCATGCTATTGTATTTGGAGGCAAAGGATGACACATTAGTAAATTATTCCTTGTTTGGATTCCTCTAAGGACACATTGGGCTTCCCTGGTAGCTCAGATGGTAAAGAATCTGCCTGCAATGCTGGAGACTTGGGTTTGATCCCTGGATTGGGAAGATCCTCTGGAGAATGGAAAGGCAACCCACTCCTTCTGGCCTGGAGAATTCCATGGACAGAGGAGCCTGGCGGGCTACAGTCCATGGGGTCACAAAGAGTCAGACATGACTGAGCAACGAACACTTTCACTTTTTTCACAAGGACGCATTCCTTTCCTCCTTATCTTTGTTTCTATAAGAGAAGAAAAATGGGACCTTAGAATCAGATCTGGGATAGGTGGCTTAAACTTTAAAAAAAAAGAAAAACATTGTTTTATTATGGAGAAATATACATAACAAAATTTACCATCTTAAGAAAATTTTTTTGATGTATAGTTGATTTACAATATTGTTAGTTTCAGGTGTACAGCAAACTGATTTATTTATACATACATATACCTATACATACATATACCTATATATATATATACCTATACATATATATCTATGGTCTTTCTATACTTTTCCATTCAAGTTCATTACAAAATATTGGATATAGATCCCTGTGCTATACAGTAAATCCTTGTTAAAATTTGCCATCATGGGGAGTTCCCTACTGGTCCAGTAGTCAGGACTCACTGCTTTCACTGCTGTGGCCCAGGTTTAATCCCTGGTCAGGAAACTAAGATCCTGCAAGCCAATCAGTGCTGCCAAAGAAAAATTTACTATCTTATTCATTTTTAACCATTCAGTTCACTAGTGTTTACATTCACATCGGTAAGCAACCAATCTTCATATCTCCTTTCATCTTGAAAAACTGAGTGCCCGTTAAACAAATATTCCCCATGCCCTGCTCCCCTATACCCTGGCAACTACCATTCCATTGTCTGTCTCTATGACTTTGTTCTGGGTACCTCATTTAAAAAGAATCATTCGGTATTTGTCTTTTTGCGACTGGCTTATTTCAGTTAGCATAATGTCCCTAAGTTTCATCCATGTTGCAGTGCAAGAAATGTAGGATTTCCTTCCTTTCTGAGACTGAATAATATCCCATTGTATGCATATACCACATTTTTGTTCACTCATCTGCTGGTGGACACTTGGGTGTTTTGCCTTTTGGTGATTATGGATAGCACTGCTATGGTCATGGGTTGGACCCTGCTTTCAATTCTTTTGAGCATATACCCAGAAGTGGAATTGCTGAATCAGATGGTCATCCTATTTTTAATTTTTTGAGGAAATGCCATACAATTGACTTAAACTTTGGAGGCTTTGGTTTCTTCACCTATAAAATAGGCTCAAAGTTGTTATGGATATTGTAGAAATAATGTACAGAAAGCTCCTGGCTTGAGACTTGGTACAAGGACTTGGTACCGTTCCTTGGTACAAGGAATTTAAGAAATTATTTTTCCCCATGGACTCTTGAGGGGTTGTATTTCTGCACCCCAAGCTTTTAGCACAATGCCAGAGTAGGTGTTGGATATATGACTGTTAGTGAATGAATAAATAATCAATAAATGGATCCTTATAATCCCTAGAGTACTTAGAATAATTCCTGTATACTATAAGTATTCAATAAATGTTAGTTGAATGAATATGTGTATTATTTCTTATAGATGCTTATTTTTCCTGTATCCCACTACATGAGAAAAGGAATTTGTTCATGTCTCTAAAGTTCCTGGCAGGACAATTCAGAATCAAATATTTGGCCTTTTGCTACTTATGCCAGTGCTGACAAGGACTCCCACTTTCTAAGGTCTCTCCCTTTTCTTCCCCTAAAGCAAGTGAATCCCATTGCACAAGGAGGGTAAAGAAGGATCTCCATGTGAAAGTAACCAGAGCACTTCTAGGCTGCACTAGGCATGCTAGGGTTTCTTGCTTCCTATTATATTCACAGAACACTCACCAGGGGCTCCGAGGCATATTGCAAAGCCTCGTCTGTGTTGGATCCTTTTAGTCCATGCAACTCAGGGAATTTCAGACACCAGCCCCAAGTCCAACAGCAATTACCAAGTCTCACCTCTCAGAGCATCTCCATTCTGTGACTGCCTGCTTGACCCAGGGACTTACCAGATGTTATGATGGAACTGAATTTTTTTCTTCCAGCAAGTTTGGCTTCTATTTCTCTAAGCACTGCCCACAGTACACCCAATGTTATAACAACTCAGCTCCCTGGAATCTCTGTATACCGTCTTTTCTTTTTCTGAAACGTCCTTCCTATTCACAGGTATATTGGCCAAAACTGCCTACAGTGGTGACTGGAATAAAGATCAAGAGGAAGGGAAATTCCCTCCTGGGTGTATGGATTGGGAACTCAGGGCGGACATCCTTACCACCTTACACAAGACTTGTCACGTGGGAAGAGCTCAGTTAAGTGCAATAGGCAAATAAATGTTGGTGTCATGTACCACATTCCTATATGATTCTCTTTAGATTACCAGGTCCCCAGGCATGAGCTACAGTAACATGTCTCTCCCCTCAGATAGGATGTCTCCTAACCCAGAGGCCCTATCTACCTACTCTATGGAAGCCTTCTGGGTCCAAATTTCTGCCACCTCTATATTCTATTAAACAATAACAACAGCCATGTCCTATGAGCTCCAAAATTTCACCAAGAACTTTGCTTATGATGATAACTTAGACCAGGGCTTCTCGACCTCAGCATTTTTGACATTCTGTTCAGATAACTCTTTGATGTGGGGGGCTGTGCAGTGAACTATAGAATGTTTAGCAACATGGCCCCTACTCTCTAGATGCCAGGAGCAACTCCCTCTCAGTTTCAACAACTGAAAATATCTCCAAACAATACCAGTTGTCTCTTGTGGTTTTAGAGGGTGGGGGAAGGAGGCAAAACCACTGGCTTAGACTGAAGCAGAAGTAATTTCTCTACTTTTTATCGCCTTATGGGAATGGAAAATATTTCTCTCGTAGAGGAAAAGTTAAGAACTGATGACTAATGTAATTCCAACCCCTGGGAGCACTCCAGGTGAGATAATCCCTGACTGGGACAAAATTTCCATGTCAGGTCATTGGCCTGCAGAATGAAATGACAGAGAAAGGAAATGGAAAAGTGTGAGGGCATGCCCCAGCAGAAGTTACTGGAAATGACAGTGACTCTCAATTCCTCAGATGGGACCTGCCAGTATTCTAAATCTAGAGTCACATACATAAAGGCCCACTCTGGTTGGATTGTACCTGCCTGCAGAAACTGGTGCCCAGAGAGACTAAATAACATTCCTGATGTTGCACAGCATATCAAAGACAAAATCAGGACTTGAACTCCCTTTGAAGTTGGACATCTGAAAAACATGAGCACCCTCAGCTGCCCAGGGCCTTTTTTTTTTCTTTTTAATTAATTTATTTATTTTAATTGGAGGCTAATTACTTTACAATATTGTAGTGGTTTTTGCCATACATTGACATGGATCAGCCATGGGTGTACATGTGTCCCCCATCCTGAACCCCCTTCCCTCCTCCCTCCCCATCCCATCCCTCAGGGTCATCCAAGTGCACTGGCCCTGAATGCCGTGTCTCATGCACCGAACCTAGACTGGCAATCTGTTTCACATATGGTATTGTACATGTTTCAATGCTATTCTCTCAAATCATCCCACCCTCGCCTTCTCTCAGAGTTCAAAAGTCTGTTCTTTACATCTGTGTCTCTTTTACTGTCTCACATATAGGGCATTGTTACCATCTTTCTAAATTCCATATCTATGTATTAATATGTTGTACTGGTGTTTTTCTTTCTGACTTACTTCATTCTGTATGATAGGCTCCAGTTTCATCCACCTCATTAGAACTGATTCAAATGCATTCTTTTTAATAGCTGAGTATTATTCCATTGTGTATATGTACCACAGCTTTCTTATCCATTCATCTGCTGATGGACATCTAGGTTGCTTCCATGTCCTAGCTATTGTAAACAGTGCTGTGATTAGCATTGGGGTACATGTGTCTCTTTCGATTCTGGTTTCCTTGGTGTGTATGCCCAGAAGTGGGATTGCTGGGTCATATGGGAGTTCTATTTCCAGTTTTTTTAAGGAATCTCCAAGCTGTTCTCCATAGTAGCTGTACTAGTTTGCATTCCCACCAACAGTGTAAGAGGGTTCCCCTTTCTCTGCACCCTCTCCAGCATTTACTGTTTGTAGACTTTTTGACAGCAGCCATTCTGACCAGTGTGAGATGGTACCTCATTGTGGTTTTGATTTGCATTTCTCTGATAATGAGTGATGTTGAGCATCTTTTCATGTGTTTGTTAGCCATCTGTATGTCTTCTTTGGAGAAATGTCTGTTCAGTTCTTTGGCAGGGCCTTTTCTTTTGTCTATCCAAACTGACTGTAGAAGCGCAGACTAGACCAGAAAGACAGAAGTATCTGTGTGTGCTCTTGGCTTGGGGATGGGGGTGTGGTTAGGGGGACAGGACTGTTCACAACAGCCGGCCATTTCCCGAAATGCTTTGGGGTGGCTGACTTCTAAGCACACTATCTCACTTTCTTGTTGTTGCGTGGAGATAAGCTATCGGCTCCTGCACAGGATCAACTGAGGAAGTTGGGAGGGAGGGGAGGCCTTGGCAGCCGGCAGGAAAGGGCTGGCAGCAGAAAAAGCAAAGCATCCTGGGGACAAAACTGCTGACTGGACTGTTATGAAGGAAAGAAGGAGGGAAGGGAAGGCAAGGTGAGGGGAGAGAATAGGGAGGGGAAAGGCAGAGGGACCCACAAAAACTAGCAAGACTCAACAAAACAGACACCAGGAGAGAGTTTTTCTGCTCTTTCTATTAAATGTGTATTTTCTCACCAAGCTGTAGATATGCCACTTTAAAATGTGCTTTTCTTCTGTCTTGGCCTTCAAAGAATTAATGCAAACCAAATATTCTTTTTTTGCATTTCTATTTTTTTAATTGAAATATAGTTGACTTACAATATTGTGTTAGTTTTGGATATACAGCAAAATGATTCATTAATACATACATATATATTTTGATTCAGGTTCTTTTCCCTTATAGGTTATTTCAGAATACTGAGTAGAGTTCTCTGTGCTATACAATAGTTATCTTTTTATACATAGTAGCATGTATATGTTAATCCCAAACTCCTAATTTATCCCTCTCCTTCAAACCCTGAAGCTGGGAAAGTGTGAGGGCAGGAGGAGAAGGGACGACAGAGGACGAGATAGTTGGATGGCATCACTGATTCAGTGAACGTGAGTTTGGATGAGCTCCAGGAGATGGTGAGGACAGAGAGGCCTGGTGTGCTGCAGTCCATGGGGTCACAAAGAGTTGAACATGACTGAGGGACTGAACAACAACAACTCAAACCATATATTCTTAAAACTTATCCAGTAAAGAGTCAAGTCTTCAAGAGTAATTTACTGTGTGATTGCAGAAAATTTATTCAACTGTTCTCAGGTTTATGCTCCCTTCTTTAAAAAAATGCAGAGGGCTTCCCTGGTGTCTCAGTGGTAAAGAATTCTGCCAATGCAGTAGACAAAGGTTCGATCCCTGGTCCCAGAAGATCCCACGTGCTGTGGAGCAATGAGGCCCATATACCGAAACTACTGGGCTTGCGCTCCAGAGCCTGGGAGCTAACTACTGAGTCCACATGTTGCAACTACCGAAGCCTGCGCCCTAGAGCTTGTGCTCTGCCACAACAAGAGAAGCCACCACAATGCCGCCACTAGAGAGTAACCCCCGCTTTCCGGAACTAGAGAAAAGCTCCCTCAGCAACAAAGATCCAGCACAAAAATAAATAAATAAAATTATATTTTTAAAATGCAGAGACTATCCCACCAGCTATAAGGAGAGGCTTCACTGTCTAACTCACTAGAAGTGCTAAAGAGCTATTCTTTCATCTGGAAATACCCAGGGAGAGATTTTCTTACCAAGAGCTTTTACATCCTCATTCATTTGAATTGTCGCTCTGGGAGCCAGGCAGGGAACAGGTATTTTTATTTTACTTTAATGGATAAGCAGTGGTATAACTAGTGAAAAATGGATCTCTCCTCTGTTACATTCCTCTGAGTACTATGAACAAGGCCCTGACTTTCTCCTTTGAGCTGGATTCCAGGACTTGGCTGAGTAGACCAGATTTGAGGGAGTGTGGGTTCCTGCACTTTGGGGAGGGGAGGGACTCACAGACTAGCAGAGAGGCTGCTGGTGTCATCAAAAGTCTTGAATTCAAGAGCCTCTCTTCTGAACCCAGCTGCCAGAGCCCCTCACAGTTCTGTGGGTCCACAGTTTTGGCTGCTCTGGCTTGGCCTCACCTCTAGGACTAAAAAACAGCAGGGGACAGCATTCTATCCTCCTCTGACAGACCAAGTCAGGGTTGAGTTAGAAATCAAGAATCACAATAAAAAATACCCAGGTTTGTACCCTTAGTGAGCAAACAGAGTTACTTCCTCTTCTTATTCTGTTGTATAAGGTCACTCCCAATTTCTCTTTCCTCAAGCTTTCCTCTCCATTCCCATCCAACTTGTAGGTGGCAGCTGTTTCTTTATTTATACCCTTCTCCAAAGCCCGCATCCTCCAGGAGGTCTACTCAGATTACACCTGCTTTGAGGAATCCTTCCTTTACTTTGTTATTAGATACCCAAATTCATCTTCAAGAACAAGACCCTGCACACACAGAAAGACAACAGTAAATTAAGAGTGAGTTATATGTCTAGTGTAATGTATATGCTAGCGTGTAAGTTAATGCCACGTGGAGGAAATCCAGAACTGTCCCTGATGATACACTGCCTTGGGCTCGGAAATTCCCATTTTTAGGGAACTGGTTCCTGCAGAGTTGAAGGGATTATGATTCTATTAGTCACGGGGCCGATTCCCCTTGGTTGTTAGAATGAGTGGAACACAGCCCTGGCCCTAAGCCCCACCTCCCCAGCACCAAGTTGGAGAAGATACCCCATTGGATGAGGGTTTCACCCAGAACCCGCCCCCCTTCCTTGGATATCACTGTCCTGCTTGCTGTTGAAGCATCTCCTCTCTGTTCAGACATCCAGGACAAGAGTCTCCAAAGGGAGGGGGGCTCCCACATGCCCATGAGGAAGGGGAGTTCTGAGTTCAAGTCCAGGAACAGCCATAGAGAGAGGAAGGACCATCGAGCAGGACAGCCTTTCCCTCCTCCCTGCGAGGATACAAAAGCACCAAGCAGCACCAGTATCACTCTACCCTAAGTGATGTCCAAGACCATTCCCAGCCCCTGTGCCTCTCCTGAAATGGTTAGTCACAGACAGAGCTCCCTTAATCTTCGAGCAGTCCCCTGGGCCAGGCTGGGTCAGGTGACAACTCAAGGAAGCTCCCGGGACAGGGAAAGAGTAGGCGCATCCAGGCCCAGGGTCCTCTCCAGCCCCTGCCGCGGCTGCACTGGGGCAGCAGGTGCAGTTTCCCAGCAGGATGGAGCGGGTGGCTCTGCTCTTGACAAACTGTTTTCCAGGGCAGTGCACACTTAGGTGCATGAACTCTAAGGTGCGAAAGAGAGAGACGGCAAGGAGGGAGGGAGATGAGGGGAGTCCGGAGAGCAGAGAAGCGAGGCGGGCGGGTGGCTGCGGTCCACATCCTCCGGCGGGCGCACAGGCCGCCGCTAGGGTGCAGCTGTGGGCTGAAGCGGGCGCCGGGCCGCGGGCGGAGCGCGCCGGAGACTCGCTGGCAGCGCTGGCGAGGAGGTTCGGGTGTTGTGTTTCCACTGTAACGATAATTAGGCGGATTCTGTGTTTATTTAGGCTGAGAGCTGTAAGATAAATGACAGCTTCGAAGATGCTTTTCAGCACTTCATAAATCACCCACCGGCCCGGGCAGTTTGCTTCTGCCACGTCTGGGTTCTTCCTCGCGTCCTCCCCGCCAACCCCGCCACCAACCCCCCACCCCGCCCGCACTCACCCGGAAGAGGGCACCCCCGGGACGACCTGGGTGCTCTCGCCACACGGGGCAGAAGAGCAAAGGGGAAAGTGTGTCCGTCCTTCCCGAAGCTCGCCGGCCCCGGGCAGCGGCCGGGAAGCTGTCAGGAGAGACGCTTCCTCCCAAAGGGGTCCCCGCGGGCCTGGGGGGCTCGCTTGACGGGCAGGCCTGCCCTCCTCCGGGAGAATACGGTCTCTAATGGGCTCTAATTCAAGCTCTCCTCCCCGTGCCTCGCCGACACAGCTGGAGATTTACAGGAGACACAGACAAGTATTTATAGTGTGGGGGACGTTGCTTCTTCCTCCAGTGACGGTCCGCGCCTCTCCCGGGGACTCGGCCGGGCAGAAGGTTCCTGTCCTTGCCCCCGGGAGAGCACATTCTTGCAGAAGGCTTGTGGCCAACAGGCCGTCTTTCTATGGGAGCTTGGGACTCCTTGGCCACTAAGAAGGGCAAAGACTTGGAAGGTGAGGCACCCCCTAGTCAGGCCTGAGTCAGGTCAGTTCAGTCCTTGGGAAGAGGGGCTGGGTGTGGGGAGTCAGATGCTGAGCCTGTGGAACTGTGACCAGAAGCTGCAAACGGCGCAGTGGAGGTGACACCGTCCCACGTGGAGGTTTCAAGTCAGACACTGCGGGATCTCAGGTCAGACATCAGGGTCGCTGGTATGTCCCCTTCTCCCAGTTTGAAAACATGGATCTGGGGAAACCGACCTTGGGTCAGACAGCCAGGTTAGCCTTCGGTAGGCAACAAGCCCCAATAATCTTCTTATGAGACCAGTGCTGCCAAACTCAGGTCATCCACAGCTTGGGGAAGTCCAACCAAGCCACCAAGGAGCGGGAGGGATTTCTGGCTCCAGACACCACACTAGTGAGAAGGGCAGCATACAGCCACTGCCCTCCTCCACCTGCACGTGCTGTCCCTTCAATCATGTCCGACTCTGCAACCCCTTGGACTGTAGCCCAGCAGGCTCCTCTGTCCATGGGCTCCTCTAGGCAAGAAGGCTGGAGTGAGTTGCCATGCCTTCCTCCAGGGGATCTTCCAGAGGACGGAACCAGCCTCTCTTATGTCTCCTTCATTGGCAGGCGGGTTCTTTACCACTGGCACCACTTGGGAAGCCCTCCACCTGCATAGCCTTCGCCTAATAAAGGGTCTGCTGTTACACTGGAGGACAAAGGCAGCTTCCCATGTGGAACACTCTGCCTACTGGTAGTCCAGAAATCACAGCCCCTGGGTTTGTAGAGCCCATCCTCACTGGGAGGGCACTATCTGGACCGCCAGAATGCACCCAGAAAAGAAGAAACTGGGCCAGACACTAAGCTTCAGAGATTGGAAGATTAGCTACTGACATTTCTGTTTCGTAAGACATGAAAGAGGCTGCTCTTTCTCTGACAAGGAAACTAAGCAGAAAGGACAAATGTGGTGGGTCAGGTCCCCAGCTCAGGGGCTCTGAATTGTCATGCTAGTGCTGGGTAATCCCATGAGCTCTATCAGAGCTCTATTCAGCATTTATCAGGCACCATCTCTGTGCCAGACACTGCAGTATGTGCTAGAAATAAAAGATGAGAGATACATCCCCTCTACTAGAAGGCGATCTCTGGAAGATACATGTCTTCTACTCTAAGAATGTGTGCCTGCTCAGTTGTACCCAACTCTGTGACCCTGTGGACTGTAGCCCACCAGGCTCCTCTGTCCATGGGTTTATTACAGCAGGAACACTGGAGTGGGTTGCTATTTCCTTCTCCAGGGGATCTTCCCAACCCAGGGATCGAACCTGCATCTCTTGTGTCTCCTGCACTGGCAGGCAGATTCTTTACCACTGAGCTACCAGGGAAGCCCTCTAATGGAAGAGATGAACAGAAAAACAAAGCATTACAAACAGCTATAGTGGAGATGTGTACAAAACAGGATGAGGACTGGTACTTCATTGATGAGACATATTTCCTTTTTCAGCAAGGGTGTTCAGTTCTCCACAGTGGAATATTGCTTAAGTCTGAGTAAAGCTATGAAAATACTGTAGTTAAGAACATGGACTCTACTGGGGGACACATCGAGCTGAAATTCCAGCTCTGCCACTTACTAGTTATATGATCTTGGGCAAGTTTAACTTCTTGTGCCTCTTCTATAAAATGAGAAGAATGATTACTGTGATTATTATTTTATTGGGGTTACCTCATAGGGTTATAGTGAAGTTTAAGTGAGAGGATGCCAAAGTGCCTGGAATATAATAAATGCTCAATAACTGTTAGCAATGGGGGTGAGGGATGGGGTTGTGGGGGAGAGAAAGTCAGAGAAATGCTCCAGTCCCCTGAATAAGAGAGCAGTAAAGCTCTTGTGCAGTCACTGCCATCTTCTCCAGTTTCACAGCATTGTATCATGATTTAAAAGGCTTTGGTTCTAATCCCACCTCTTCCCTTAGCTGGTGATGTGTTCTTGCTCAGTTTCTGAGTTTCAATTCCTCCCTTGTCAAAAGAAGGGGTGAACTTCCTTCTACAGTCTTTTCACCTTAGACATTTTCTAGTTCTATTTAAGAATATACACAAAAAGTGAACATTAATATGTATATTGATAATTTTACAAGTCTATGAACAAAATTCATTGTTGCAACAGTCTCTAAGCGATGCTCAATCACTGATAAATGTCCTCTGTGGCACTCAAAATGATGATATTTTAAAAGCTGTCCTCAGTCCTGACAAATATCTCTGTGATGCTATCAATAGCACAGTAACGACACTGAAGCTGTAGCAAGGTCAAGATTGAAGAGATCAAATCTCTAATCCCAGAACCATTTCGGAAGCTGACTCCAGGCCCAGGTTACTTGGAAGAACTTAGATCTACTGTTTTTATTTTGGAGACTTGGATCTCTCTGATTGACTCATCTTCATCCTTTCAACTCTCCTTGTTCATCCAATTTAATCAACTCTACTGGATATTTCCATGTGCCAGACATCTTGGCTAGATGCTTAGTATAAAGACAAATGTGACACCTTTCCTCCAAATGTTCACTGTCTTTTAAGGAGAGATACATGAAAACATACCAAATAAATGTAATAAAATACTGTAAATGCTGTGATGGAAGTCTGAGGATGGGACACTGAGGGTGGCCAAGAAGAAGTGGTTGATTATCTCCCATGCCTCCATAGCATACTACACATCCATACTCGTTGTATGAATGAATCAACCAGCAAAGAGCCTGGAGTAGAAGATTTTGGTGAGGAGAATAGCAGGAAGGGAAAGAAAGCTATCTGCCTCCCAACAATGCTATGAAACAAAGCAATAAATTACAGGCAGGAGGCATGGAGTTACACATCTCTGAGAACAACTCCTTGAAGCTAGAAATTGATATACCCTGAAGCTGGTATTGCTTTTCTCTCTGATCTAGCTTGTAGACAATCCTAAGGCTGCACATTGCCTAGCCAAAACAAGTTGACCAGTGTAGGGACAAAGGCGGGCCAGGAGGACTTTCTGCCCCCACACACCAGAAAAGTTGAATCTCCTCCCCAGACTGTGATCTGGAAGCAAAATAGTCATAATACCAGCTACTAAGGAAGTTGGACAAAGATGAACCAAACCTCTCTAATCTTCATGTGATCAAAGGCCACATTGCATCTTGTTGCATCTGGGGCTCACTTGCTCTATAGCTAAGGATCTGGCATGCTCAAAGGAAGACAAAGTTATAGGTTTATCTGTCTTATGGCCCACAGATTTCACCAAACACCAAGAAGGCTGGGTGAGAACATGTGGGCAGGGCAGCACAACTAGCCGTGCTCAGATAGAAGAGCCCCCAAATACACGCCCTGTTCACAGTGGGGAGGGTTGACATCTTCCTTGGAAAAGATAGTACATTCCTTTCACTTATGCGTTGGTGTGAAGTGCTAAAGTACAAGAAGTGGAACAGCTGTCAAATTTACTACTGAGGTCCATCTTCATAGCTCAGATCTTCAGAAAATATTTTATGATATAATAATTCAACCCTCCTCAGAGCTTTGCTTCATTTCTGCTCCCTTGGAGAAGCAAGCAAAGAAAGCTAACTCAACCCTGTGTTTGTTTAGATGCACTGAAATCCCCTGTGTGGTTAACTTTAGCTTTTTCCCATTGTCAACAATCTCAGAGAAAGCCTCAAACACTAGTCAATGTTTACAAGCAGATCTTAGTAACTGTCACCCAGTAATCTCTTTCTACTGACCCCTGGCTTCAAACTTGGCTCTGCCAGTGCTCTTAACTTTTCCCACACTTTCCAAGCTTCCATTCAAAGAAAATGCAGCACAGCCTGTTCTCCAGTGTGAGTATGTAAATTCCGCCCTCAACAACTCCAGGCCCTCCCAGCTCCTGGCTTGGACCCTATCCAGAGGACAGATAGGCACAGACAATGGAATATCTTTTTAAAATCTGCCCTTCAGATTGAGAAGTTGGTGTCCCTAATTCCTGCCAGGAGGACCTGTAATTTGAATGTTACTCTAAGACTAGAGAGAGGAGTCACCAAAACCTGGAACGCTACTTTACCAGTATACCTTGATAATCAACAGTCAAGAGCTTGGACTAATGCTGGGTAATTCTATTTGACTCAACAAACATTTGTTGAGTACATGCTAAATGCCAGGCACTGTGACAGGTGCTGGCAATTATTGCTAACAGCCTGTCCTTCTGAAGCAGTTGCCTCAGGTTAGAGATGCTGTTAAATAACTGGGGGAAAAGGGACTGAAGGAAGAACTGAGCTCCGTACCACAGCTCTCCCTCTTTCAGAGAGCATCTTACACGTGAGAAAAACAGGAGCACAAAGGGGCCAGGTCGCAGGACATTTCATTTGCACTGAGTCAGCTGCTTATCTCTCCTTCTTCTGAATTCTGGCCTGGTAGACAGAGCTTGGGATGTGGAATCAAAAAATGTTGGGTCCAGGGACTTCCCTGGTGGCCTAGTGGCCACTCGCAATGCAGGGGGCCCTGGGTTTGATCCCTGGGTCAGGGACCTAGAGTCCACATGCTGCAACTAAAGATCCCACATGCCACAACTTAGACCTGGCTCAGCCAAAGAAATAAATTTAAAAAATAAAAAGACTTGGATCCAAATTCCAAATCCTGCATTTAGTTGTATGAGCATGGGCAAGTTTCTTGACCTCTGAGTCTCAATTTCCATTGATATGTAGCGAAAATAAAAGTAGTTGTCCTGCCTACCTCATAGATAGAGAATATCAGATGAGATCATGTAATATGGCCCAGCGCTTCTGAAACTTTAATGGGCATGTGATTCACCTGGGGATCTTGTTAAATTACAGACTCAGGGTCAGTGGATCTGGGTAGGCCTGAGATTCTGCACTTTTAATAGGCTCCCAGATGGTGCTATTGAGGCTGATCCAAATCACACTTTGAGTAAAATGCTATGGACTACTTACTGGTGGTGGTTTAGTCACTAAGTCATGTGACTCTTGCGACCCCATGGATTATAGCCTGCCAGGCTCCTCTGTCCAGGGAATTCTCCAGGCAAGAATACTGGAGTGGGTTGATGTTTCCTTCCCCAGGGGATCTTCCCAACCCAGGGATCGAACCCAGGTTTCCTGCATTGCAGGCAGATTCTTTATGGAGTGAGCTACAAGGGAAGACTGGACTGTTTAGTAATCAAATGGAAAGGATGGCTCTGAGGAACATCTGCACTAAGTAAACATCCAAAACTCATTCAGAAATCAATAGAGCCCTACTAAGTGAGTAGAACTGAGGTAGACAGTCACTGTGTGGGTAACAAGAAATTTATGACGTGTCTTTGCTTACTTAGGTGAAATTATTAGAGGATAAGAATCCATCCAAACTTAGCAGCTGGGTCAAAAAAAAAATGGGATTCTTCTATCTCCTTCAGTTAAAAATATTTACCCTGGATGTAAAACACTGGAATAAAAATCAGGAGGTCCTTCATCCCATTAAATCATATCCTACAGATTGCAACTATCTCCTGCCAAATTCTCATCAAATCTTTTGAAACTGTTGGAACAGATTTTCTTGAGGTTAGAGACCTCATAGCCTCCCCATTTGTGGGCTTGGACCTTATCCTAGTGTTCAGAGACCCTTTAGAAGTCATCTCAGTGTGCTTATAGTCATTGACATTGTCCCAGATGAGAAGTATCTACCTCTTGTATCACCTCACACCAGTCAGAATGGCTAACATCAAAAAGTGTGCAAATAATACATGCTGGAGTAGGGGTAGCCAAAAGGGAATCCTCCTACACTGTTGGTGGGAATATAAATTGGTGCAGCCTCTATGGAAAACAGTATGGAGATTCCTTAAAAAGCTAAAAATAGACTTACCATATAATTCAGCAATCCCACTCCTGGGTATATGTCTGGAAAAGACAGAAACTCTAACTTGTGAAGATACCTGGACCCCAATGTTTACTGCAGCACTATTTACAATATCCAAGACATAGAAACAACCTGAATGTCCACTGACAGATGAATGGATAAAGAAGATGTGGTGTATATATATAAATATATATATACAATGGAATATTAATCAGCTATTTAAAAAGAATGAAGAAAGTGAAGAGGAACTAAAAAGCCTCTTGATGAAAGTGAAAGAGGAGAGTGAAACAGTTGCCTTAAAGCTCAACATTCAGAAAACAAAGATCATGGCATCTGGTCCCATCACTTCATGGGAAATAGATGGGGAAACAGTGGAAACAGTGTCAGACTTTATTTTGGTGGGCTCCAAAATCACTGCAGATGGTGACTGCAGCCATGAAATTAAAAGACGCTCACTCCTTGGAAGAAAAGTTATGACCAACCTAGACAGCATATTCAAAAGCAGAGACATTACTTTGCCGACTAAGGTCTGTCTAGTCAAGGCTATGGTTTTTCCTGTGGTCATGTATGGATGTGAAAGTTGGACTGTGAAGAAGGCTGAGCACTGAAGAATTGATGCTTTTGAACTGTGGTGTTGGAGAAGACTCTTGAGGGTCCCTTGGACTGCAAGGAGATCCAACCAGTCCATTCTGAAGATCAGCCCTGGGATTTCTTGGGAAGGAATGATGCTAAAGCTGAAACTCCAGTACCTTGGCCACCTCATGCGAAGAGCTGACTCATTGGAAAAGACTCTGATGCTGGGAGGGATTGGGGGCAGGAGGAGAAGGGGACGACCAAGGATGAGATGGCTGGATGGCATGACTGACTTGATGGACGTGAGTCTGAGTGAACTCTGGGAGTTGTTGATGGACAGGGAGGCCTGGCGTGCTGTGATTCATGGGGTCGCAAAGAGTTGGACACGACTGAACGACTGAACTGAACTGAATGCCATTTGCAGCAATATGGATGGTCCTAGAAATTATCACAGTAAGTCAGACAGGGGACAAGTGGTATTACTTATATGTATAATCTAAAAAATAATACAAATGAACTTATTCACAAAACAGAAACAGACTCACAGACATAGGAAAAAACTTATGGTTCACCAATGGAAAAAGCAGGGGAGGGAGTTTGGGCTTAACAGATACCCACTACCATATAAAAATAGATAAACAACAAAGGCCTACTGTATAGCACAGGGAACTATATTCAATATCTTTTAATAACCTATAATGGAAAAGAATCTGAATCACTTTGCTGTATACCTGAAACTAATACAATATTATAAATCAACTATACTCAATAAACAAACAAACAAAAAAGAAACATCTACATCCCTTTCAAATGCCTTCAGAAAATGCCTCTCCATTTCCCTAATAAAAATGATACATGTATATGTATGGCTGAGTCCCTTTGATGTTCACCTGAAACTATCACAACATTGTTAATCAGCTATATTCTGATACTAAATAAAAAGTAAAGGAAAAAAAAATAAATAAAAAATAAAAATGATCATTTGCTCATACTCTTAGGGAGTTTAATATTTGGTTAACATTTGTATAATTCCTGTGAGTACATGTGGTGTACGGTTAGGCCACTCAAGATGGCTGTTTTCTTGCTGTTTGTGCATCCCCCGTTTGACCAGTCCCTTCTTCACTCATATGACTATCCAATCCTCTTAATTACAGGGCTTAATTAGCCCCTGGTAACTGATGAGCCCCCCTGATGTTGATTCCCCTTATAAATGGTAGCCTCCTTCTACCCTAGGAACCCACCATCTGCCACACATGATAGGGTGTCAGTCACTCCAGGACCCTTTGGGTAAGGTTCCCCTACTCAATTAAACCAGTGATGTTTTTGTCGCTGTTCTTAGGTTCTTTCTTTGGTCTCAAGGCTGAGAAACTACAAGGGGTTATCCTAGCAGTGTGCAGCAGAGAAGAAGTGAGCTTGAGTCTGCTTGTCCCAGTTACCTACAAAGAGATGATCCATTTCTCAGAACCTGCATGGCCAGGCCTGCAAAGGCCAAAACAAAGCATAAAATCGGGCAGTTATTGGAGGAAATATTATAATGAAATATTCCTGATGAGAAGCAAGACTTTCAGATTTTAGTCTTATCTTTGCTACCACCCACTTGTCTGGGATGGAGTTCTCAACATTTCTAAACAGAATTTACCTGCTTATAATATACATACCTCTTCTATGGCTAGAAAGACTTTATGATTCAAAAGAGAAATGAAAAGTGAAAAAAAAAAAGAAAGCAAAACACATTCTTTTTTGTTTGTTTGCTTAAACAACAGAAATTTCTGTTCTTAAATTCTGGAGAGTGGAAATCAAAGATCAAGGTGTTGGCAGGGTTACTTTCTTCTGTAGTCTCCTGTTGGCTTGTAAATGCTGTCATCTCCTTGTCTTCGCATGGTCTTCTCATGTTGTAATCGCCTCTTCATATGAGGACATTAGCCATATTGAATTGGGGCCCACTCTAATGGCCTCCAGAGAAGGCAATGGCACCCCACTCCAGTACTCTTGCCTGGAAAATCCCATGGACGGAGGAGCCTGGTGGGCTTCTGTCCATGGGGTCGCTAAGAGTCGGACATGACTGAGCGATTTCACTTTCATTTTTCACTTTCATGCATTGGAGGGGGAAATGGCAACCCACTCCAGTGTTCTTGCCTGGAGAATCCCAAGGAAGGGGGAGCCTGGTGGGCTGCCGTCTATGGGGTCTCACAGAGTTGGACATGACTGAAGCGGCTTAGCAGCAGCAGCAGCAGCTAATGGCCTCATTTTATATTAATTACCTCTTTAAAGAACTTGTCTGCAAATATATTCTTGAGGTCCTGGAGAACACATTTTAAAAATAACATTCCCCTGGTGGTTTTTACATGTATTTTCGCAACAGTTGCTAACTTCCAGCTCCTCTTTGGGCCTGGAGAGTCGAATTCAGCTGGAGCTAACAGAAATCAAATACAGTCTTCTCTGGAGAGCAACAGGCACTGGGGCCTCTGCTCCTGCAAGCCTGCTGCTGATGCAAAGCGGGAAGTGTTTCGTGGAGAAAGGAGGCCTGGGAGGGGTAAGTGGTGACAGTTTATCTGAAGCTGGCGCTGGGTTCATTAAGAGGCCTGGTGCAGTTTATCTGCTTCTTGTCCACAAGGCTCAGCTTCTCTGCACGCTGAGTCCAGGTCTTGTCACCATCCCAGTCCTGGTGGCGTCAGGTTGGAAGAGTGTGAAACAGAGCATCCCCCTGCTACCCCACCCCAGTCTCCCCTTGTCTCCAACTGTCTGTCCTCAAGGGGTCAGATAGGAGCTGCAATTGTAGGAATAAAGCTTGAAGCCTTCAGTCAATACTTTCTGCCCCCAGACAGTAAGGTCCTGGGAGATGATTTGGCTGCTCCAATAAAGAAAAAAGCCCAGACCTCAGCCGAAGGAGGTAGAGAGACAACAGAGACATGGACTTACCTTTGTCAAAGCCACCTTGCCTTAAATGTAGTGGACACCTATTTTAAGTGGTCCTACTTGTCCTTGACACATTCTAATAACAGAGAATGGGACACATTTCCATGTTTCAGAAGAGGAGGTCCAGGAATTGTGAGGCCTCTTTCTTAATGCCCCACAGCAACTCAGTGGTGGAATAAACAATGGAACATATCCTGAGTCCTGGTCCAGCCCTTCCTGGGATGAAACCTTTACCTCAAGTTTTCAGTCCTCTTCTCCACTCAGCTGCCAATAGTACAACCATCTTTGAGAGTAAAGATGCTCCAAACCCCACAACAGGGTTGTTTGATAGCCAGGGATGATCATACTGCACCATCCGCTCCCTCTTCCCTGGTTCTCCAAGATCATCAGGACAACAGGTGCATCTGCGGGGGCTGAAAGGCCCAGTCTGTGAACAGAAAAGATCCTTTGGCCAGACCCAGTTTCTCCAGTGCAGAGGAAGGTGCTGACCTGTCTAACAACTCCAAACACTGACCCAGCAGTAAGGGGACACCCTCCTAGAGGGCCAGTGCATTATTCAGCTATTTGGAATAGACTCAAAAACTGAGATTATTAACCTCTGGTTCTATCCAAAGAGTACTACCACTGTCTACTATTGGAATCCATGTCCAAAGGGTTATTGACTTTTACCAGGAGCGTGGGAGGCAGTAAATGGATTTCTCCAAGTCAAAAGGAAGCAGTTGTTTTTAATGGGAAATCTGCCTCTTCAAAACCCCCAAAGCTGTCAGGAGCCACATTGTCCCCCTCTCCAAATTCTGCTTCCTTGAGGGACCAGTTCACACTTACTCTTTGCTATCTGCTTTCTCTAACCCACCAGCTGGGTTACTTTTTCACCCCAGGTGCAAGTACCAGTACGTATAACCAGGCAGCCACGTTCCTAAACACACGTCAGTGGCCACGTAACTCCATACTCTCACACTCAGCTGCCCACAGAGTGTCTCTCAACTACAGCATGGTCATTGAGAGCTTGGGACCTTGGAACGAACTCTCCTATGTTTAAATCTCAGCTCTTTTTACTGGCTGTATACTTAATCTCTCTAAGCCTCTATTTCCTCATATGTTAAATGGATGTAATAAGAGTATTTACCTCTTGGGTTTTAAATGAGATCAAGTGCTTAGTGCGGGGATTGGGCACATAATAAGCACCCCATAAATGTTAATTATTATCGTGAATGCCTCTCTGTCTTTAGGGGCTTCTAGGGAGGAGGCGTCTGCACTCTTAACACTAAATTCCATCCTTTCTTCCTGAGTGTTGTCTGTCCCAGTGGGTCTTTCTCTACTTTGTCTGTCCCCAGCCTTCACATAACAGGGCCATCCCTGCTGTTCTTTGCCCAGCAGATATCCTTGCTCTCTTATTCTCCTGGAAATGAAAAAGGGCAGATGGATTATTTAGCTACCTCTTTCCAAAATCTGTAAATAAAGAGCAAAATGCCCTGCCACCAGATAGCTGGAATCAGGACCCACTTGACCTTCTATTTAAACCCTCAGAAGCCCCTGCCCCATCTAGCCCTGCTGCCCTTTGGACTAGGGTGGGGGTCTCGAGAGAGGTATGTATGTGAGGGCTGTAAGTGGCTCTCCCCAGCTCCTCAGAAGGTTGCTTATCAGGGAGTGAAACACCAGCCCTAGCTTGCCATGACAGCAGGAGTTGCCTGAGAAGAGAGGCTGAGATAAATTAAGGATCCTTCATCCCCGTCAGCGTGGGCCAGACAGAAACCAGGTGCAAGGCCGTGAGCCTTCAACTTTTATAAACAATCTTCCATCGCCCACTGCAGCAGCTTGAGCCTGAGATGGGGATTAGAAGAACAGCTTCTGCAGGCCTGGGGCCTCTCAGCTGGACAGCCAGTTAAAGGGCACATAAGATAACTGGCTGCTGGGAAAGATGCTTGAGGAAACCCAGCCATTCATCAACAGGGGGTTCGCTTGACCTGGCAGGAGAGAATCTGATATCTAAACAGTTCCCTGCGTCCCTGAAGCGCTCCGAAAGTTCTCCGGCTAAATATTTGATACCACACCAGATGATAGCCCAGGGCTCTTCTCACCAGTGGGAGAAGGCTGCCGCTAGACAGGAGAGGAAGCCTAGTCAGTACTAGATTCACTGAAGTCAGGCAGGACTTGAGGTGGTGGCATCCCAGCTATGCTGATTTTGAGGTCTTTAACCTCAGTCCAACTAGGGGCAAAGACTTTGCCTACCAAGAGCTGCTTCTCTGGGAATCCACGAAAAGACATGGAACCTAAATATCTTTTGAAGGCAGCTGTCCCCCCTTCCAGTCCTCCACCTGCCTCCTCACTTCTCAGATAGATGTTTTGTTTGCAGGAACTGACAAAATAGCCAGGACCCCTACGCTCAGGTGGTCAACACCAGCTTCATCCACCTGAGATTACAAAACAAAGGGAAGTGCTTGAATCCCCTCAGGGAGGTGGGGATACTGGCCTGGCTGAGCATGAAAGAACTTTTGTGTTTACAAGTTGCATTTATTCAGCAGTGGGGATAAGAAGGTCTACAATTCCATGTTCAGAGTTTTTTGTATAATGCTGAGAAGGAAAGCACGTTTCAGAGAGAATTGCCTCCAAGAGAAGGATGTTCCTCCTCTGGTTGGAAGGTAAGAAATAAGAGCCAAAAATAAGGCTCTCAGATCAGTCAGGCTCGAGCTCATGTCTCTGCTCTGGTATTTACTCCAGTGGTCATCGTGATCTTGGAAAGTTACGTGACCTCTCTAAGTTTCAGTTTCCTTGTCTGCACAGTGGGGATGGTACTAACTAGTTGCAGGGTGGTTGTGAGGAGGACTAAACAGTGAGACTTGTGAAGAAAGCACTTACCAGAGTGATACAACACTCAGTAAATGGCAGCTATTATCAGTAATGAGGTCTCCATCTTTGGAAGAAAACCTAGAGATAGAAAAATGAAAATTACCTAAGAACAGTTTTTTGGAAAGGGCAGAATTTCAACACAGAACACACATTCATTCTTTTAAAACCCCCTTGGTGTTATAAAAAAATTATAACATATACATAAATAAAAGGATATAATGGACTCCCATTTACCCAACAATACATAGCTTCACAGCTATCAAGGCCAGTCTTATATCATCCATACCCCTTACACAGGTATAGTCTGTGTAAGCTATTTTGTAAGCTATTTAAGTAAGCTATTTTGGCCATAAGTGTGGATTATTTTCTTATAGGAGAGGGAATGTGGGATTTAGAGTCTAAAAACTTGTTCCATCCTTGATTAGCTATTTGACTTTGGGGATGCCACTTAATTCATTTACTGCTCAGTTTCTTCATCTGTAAAATGAAGTTGTTAATAATTAGACCTGCCATACATACTTCAAAGAGCTCTTGCATAGAGGAAATTAGATGTCTGTGAAAGGGCCTTGTAAAAGGAAGTCTATGTCAATAGTACTGGTTGTTACAGCTCCACCTCTCACTGGGGGTGGCACTGAGTATGTGCTCAGCAAACATTTATTAAGGTTGTGTTAAGTGCCAGGCCAGATCAGGCCAAAGACCTGCTTGCAGTCTTAGGTTGCATCCCTGAGCCTAGCTGGTCACATTGCAAATACTGTCACTAAGGCAACAAGGATCACTCAGTGTGTCCCAGCCCTACTCTCAGAGAAGTACATCCCTCAGTATACACATCCTGTTGGACCGAGAGTCACTTCTTATACCATATGTCCTTGTTCAATGTCAAGGCCTGGAAAATGTCAAATTATGTCCAGTCTCCAGTGCTGTATTTCCATTAAGGATCAGAATGAGAATTACAGAGACAGTGGGTAAGACCTCAGAATTACATGTTGAAAAATGAAGCTTTTTTTCATGTAAAGAACATGACCCAAATCACCCTTTCAAAAGCTATTTGGGGATAGGTCTTAGGTCCAGAATTTAAAGCTTCAATGGGAAACCAGAGGGGGATCCCTGATCCAAAGGGTGACCCTGAAGCTGTTTTGGCTAGAGCTGGAGAGATGCTATTTCTCTCTCATTTTTCTTTCCTTAGAAGAGAATTTCATCTTTGCCCCAACCTCTGCATCCTGGTAGCCCATGAAAACAATATTTTCCTGCTCAGCAGGGCAAAACCTCTTATTTCCTGCTGTCCTTTTCCCATCTCCTAGCTCCACACTGAAGTCCTTGCTGTAGACAGATTTCTCCAGCAAGTTATTTTCTCACCACTGAGCCCCAGCTGTTTTGCATCCCTGAAGCATGTCAGGGCCAGAGCAGAAATGAAAGGACTGAGGCAGTGTCAGCTACAATGGGACCCAGGTCACTAGTGATCAGATTTTTTTAATGAACCTGAGGGCCAGGGACTTGAAAGGAAGGTCAGGGTTCACAGAAGGGTGATGGCAATATGGGTCCAGATTATTAAATACTGAGTGTGAAGACATCGATGTTGTTCCAATACTCATTCCCTCCAAGAGCTCAATGCTGCACTGAGCAGTTAGGGCTTCATGACCTGATTGCATGAGCAATCAGCAGTCTCCTGGAAACCTCTGACTTCATGCTGCCAGAGGAGCATGAAGGACATTTGACAACTGGATTATATCCTAAGACTTTGGTTCCTACTCTGACTCCCCAGGTTGCTGATTTCTTCTTTCTCCCAGAAAGAATTCAAGGTCAAGTTTTCAAAGTGCTTCCAGGAGAAGAATGTGGTGTACAGAGGGGAATTCTTGCTTAATAGTCCCCTCTGACCTGTCCCTAATACAACTGTTTCTCTCATTCCCATCTCATTATACCTCTGAGTTGTGGAGATCTTGATTTCTTGGTTCCAACTGCAATGAGGGCTTTCTTAGCATTATGATCCTAAGCATCACTGAAAGGAACCCATTTCTTGATGGGAATCAATCTATATTCATTTCAGTTCAGAATTGTTTTCTTTATTTGCTTCTGGGAGCAAGGTACAATTCAGCCTTCCACAAAAGGGTAATGTCCAACTTTACTGGTGGTTGTGGTTAAGCCAGCCATGCAAATGTTCCCAGGACATATGTTCACAAGAGATACGGGGAAAGACCCAAAGGGAATATTAAAGTCATTGAGAGATCTCAGGGTTATCTGGTCCACGCTCCCATCCAAGAACTTTCCTTTCAGATGGCCATATGCTGATGCTTTAACACCCCAAGTTATAGGAGGTCGATTAGAAAGTCCAGTTCAAATTTGGACAGCTTTTATTGTCAAAAAGTTCTTCCTATTACCTTCCTAATCTCACTCATAACAGCTAAACAGAATAAATGGAAGCCCTTTCAAGAACTCCATGTGCTATTCTTTCAGATCTTTGAAAATGTCTGTAATATCTGCTCTAAGTCTTTTCTACTCCAAGCTAAGCATTTTCAGTTACTTCCACAGTGCCCTATACAGGAAAAGAATAATGAACTGGTAGTGAAAAGACCTGGGTTCAAGTCCTGGCCCCACTAATTTTCGTCTATGTAGCCTTAAGAAAGTCAATGAACCTCTCAGAAGTTCACTTTCTTCCTCTATTAAATGAAGACTAAATATGCATATTTTACCTACTGTTCTGAGGATCAAATAAGATAACATCATACCACAGAAATGCAAAGGATCATAAGAGACTATTGTGAACAATTATATGCCAACAAATTGGATAACCTTGAAGAAGTGGATAAATTCCTAGAAACATACAACCAACCAAGACTGAATATTGAAGAAAAAGAAAATCTAAACAGACCAGTAATGAGTCAGGAGATTGAATCAATAATCAAGAATCCCTAATAAAGAAAAGCCAAGGACCAGTTGACTTCACTGGTAAATCTACCAAACATTTAAAGAAGAACTAACATCAATCCTTCTCAAAAGTTTCTAAAAAATTAAAGAGGAGAGAATACTTCCAAACTCATTTTACAAGGCCAGCATTGCCCTGATACCAAGGCCTGACAAGAACACTATAAGAAAAGAAAGTTATAGCCAATATCCTTCATGAACATAGATGCAAGAACCCTCAACAAAATACTAGCAGATAAATTCAACAGCACATTAAAAGGATCAAACACTATGATCAAGTAGGATTTATCCCAAGCATGAGTCAACATATGCAAATTAATAAATGTGATGTTCTGCATTAACATAATAAAGGATAAAAACCATATAATCACCTTAATAGATGCCGAAAAGGCATTTAACAAAATTCAAAATCCTCTTATGATTCAAAACTCTCCACAAATTAAGTATAGAAGAAAGTACCTCAACATAAGAAGGCCATCTATGACAAACCCCCTAACATCACACTCAGTGATGAAAAGTTGACAACTTTTCCTCTAAGGTCAAAAACATGACAAAGATACCCACTCTCATAACTGCTATTCAACATTACACTGGAAGACCTAGTTGGAGCAGTTAGGCAAGAAAAATAAATAAAAGGCATCCACATCAGAATAGAAGTTAAATTCTCTCTAATTGTAGTTGACAGGAATTTATATATAGAAATACCTAAAGACATCACTAAAACACTATTGGTACTAATGAAAGAATTCAGTATAGTTGCAGGGTATAAAATTAACATACAAAAATCAGTTTCATTTCTATATACTAACAATGAACTATCAAAAAGGAAATTAAGAAAACAATCCAATTTATAATAGCACCAGAAAGAATAAAATACAAGGAGGTGAAATATTTGTACACTGAAAACTATCAGACACTGATGAGACAAATTGAAAAAGATGCCAATAAATGGAAAGATATCTCATATTCACAAATTAGAAGAATTAATATTGTTAAAATGTTCATACTACCCAAAATGATCTACAGATTCAATGTAGTCCATCAAAATTTCAATGGCATTTTCACAGAAATATAAAAAAGAAATCCTAAAATTCATATGGAACCACAAAAAACCCTGACTAGTCAAGGCAATCTTGAGAAAGAAGAACAAACCTGGAGACATTAACACTTTCTGACTTCAAACTACACTGTAAGGCTGTAGTAATAAGAACAGTATGATACTGGCATAAAAACAGACACACAGACCAATGGAACAGAATACAGAGCCCAGAAATAAATCCACACATATACGGCCAACTAATCTCTGACAAGAGCATCAAGAATATATAACGTGTATAAGAAAAGGATAATCTCTTCAATAAATAGTGTTGGGGAAATTGGATATCCACATGCAACAGAATGCATTGGGCCCTATCTTACACATATGCAAAAAATAATTCAAAATGGATTAGATTTCAATGTAAAACCTGAGGGATTTCCCTGGCAGTCCAGTGGTTAAGACTCCACACTTCCTCTGCAGGAGGTATGGATTTGATCCCTGGCAGCATCAGCAGGAAACTAAGATTTTGCATGCCATGCAGTGCAGCCAAAAATAAAAGTAAAACCTGAAACCATATAACTCCTAGAAGAAAACACAGGGGGAAAACTCCTTGACATTGGTTTTGGCAATAATTTTTTGAGTATAACACCAAAAGCACAGACAACAAAAGCGAAAATAAACAAATGGGACTATATCAAAGTAAAAACAAGCAAAGTAACATACAGCAAAGTGAACCATCAACAAAATGAAAAGGCAACCTATGGATTGAGAGAAGATATTTGCAAACCATATATCTGATAAGAAGTTAATATCCAAAGTACACGAAGAACTCATAGCAAAAAAATAAATAAAAATAACTGGATTAAAAGGACCTGAGATGACTTTTTTTCAAAGAAGGCATACAAATGGCCAACAGGTATGTGAAAAGGTGCTGCTGCTGCTAAGTCGCTTCCGTCGTGTCTGACTCTGTGCGACCCCATAGACAGCAGCCCACCAGGCTCCGCCATTCCTGGGATTCTCCAGGCAAGAACACTGGAGTGGGTTGCCATTTCCTTCTCCAATGCATGAAAGTGAAAAGTGAAAGTGCAGTCGCTCAGTCGTGTCCAACTCTCAGCGACCCCAGGGACTGCAGCCTACCAGGCTCCTCCATCCATGGGATTTTCTAAGCAAGAGTACTAGAGTGGGGTGCCATTGCCTTCTCCAGAAAAGGTGCTAAGCATCACTAATCATCAGAGAAATGTAAATCAAAACCACAGTGAAATATCACCTCACATCAATTAAGATGGTTAACCTGGCTGCTATTAAAAAGATAGGAGATAAATAGCATTGGTGAAGATGTGGACAAGGGAACCCTTGTACACTACTGATGGGAATGTCAATTTGGACAACCGTTATGGAAAAAAGTAATGAGGTTTTTCAAAAAAATAGAACTGCTGTATGATCCAGCAATCCCACTTCTGGGTATACATCCAAAGGAAATGGAATCAGTATGTTGAAGAGATGTCTTCATCCTCATGTTTGTTGCAGTATTATTTACAATAGCCAAGATATGGAAACAGCCTGGGAATTCCCTAGTGGTCCAGTGGTTAGGACTCCATGCTTTCACTGCCAAGATATGGATGCACTGACAGATGAATGGAGAAAGAAAATATGACACACACAGGAATATTATTCAGCCGTTAAAAAAGAGATTGTGCCATTTGCAACAACATGGATGAATCTGAAGGACATTATGCTAAGTGAAATAAACCAGACACAGAAAGACAAATGCTATGTGATCTCACATATATGTGGAATCTAAAAAAGTGGAACTCATAGAAACAAACAGTAGAATGGTGGTTGCTAAGCACTGAGATATAGAGGCTATGCGGAGATATTGGTCGAAAGGTATAAACTTCTGGTCACAAGATGAATAAGTTCAGGGAAACTAGTATGTATCATCGTGTTCTTGTTGTTCAGTCACTAAGTCATGTCCAACTCTTTGTGACCCCATGGCCTGCGGCCACACCAGACTCCCCTGTCCTTCACTATCTCCTGAAGTTTGTTCACATTCATGTCCATTGAGTCAGTGACGCTATCTAACCACCTCCTCTTCTGCTGCTCCTTCTCCTTTTGCCTTCAATCTTTCCCAGAATCAGGGTCTTTTCCAATAAGTCAGCTCTTCACATCAGGTGGCCAAAGTATTGGAGCTTCAGCTTCAGCATCAGTCCTTCCAATATATATTCAGGATTGATTTCCTATAGGATTGACTGGTTTGATATCTTTGCAGTCCAAAGGACCCCCAAAAGTCTTCTCCTCCAATACCACAACTTGAAAGCATCAATTCTTCTTCACTCAGCCTTCTTTATGGTCCAGCTCTCACATCCATACCTGACTACTGGAAAAACCATAGCTTTGACTATATGAAAATGGGAATACCAGACCGCCTTACCTGTCTCCTGAGAAAAATGTATGGGGGTCAAGAAGCAATAGTTAGAATGGGACATAGAACAGCTGAGTGGTTCAAAATTGGGAAAAGAGTATGACAAGGTGTGTATTGTCATTTTGCTTATTTGACTTATATGCAGAGTGTGCATGAGTGAATGTGTGCTTAATTGCTTCAGCTGTGTTCAACTCTGCAATTCTTTGTAGTCTGCCAGGCTCCTTTGTTGGAGAAAGCAATGGCAACCCACTCCAGTACTCTTGCCTGGAAAATCCATGGACGGAGGAGCCTGGTAGGCTGCAGTCCATGGGGTTGCTAAGAGTCGGACACGATTGAGTGACTTCACTTTCACTTTTCACTTTTATGCATTGGAGATGGAAATGGCAACCCACTCCAGTGTTCTTGCCTGGAGAATCCCAGGGACAGGGAAGCCTTGTGGGCTGCCATCTATGGGGTCGCACAGAGTTGGACATGACTGAAGTGACATAGCAGCAGCAGCAGCAGCAGGCTCCTCTGTCCATGGGATTCTCCAAGCAAGAATACTGGAGTGGGTTGCCATGACCACCTTCATGGGAACTTTCCAACTCAGGGATTGAACTCGCATCTCCTGCACCTTCTGCATTGCAGGCAGATCCTTTGCCCACTGAGCTACCTGGGAAACCCCTATATGCAGAGTGTATCCTGCAAAATGCCTGGCTGGATGAATCACAAGCTGGAATTAAGATTGTCAGGGGAGATATCAACAACCTCAGATATGCAGATGATACTACCCTAATGGCAGAAAGTAAAGAAGAACCAAAGAGTCTCTTGATGAGGGAAAGAAGAGAGTAAAAAAGCTGGCTTGAAACTCAACACTAAAAAAAAATTAAGATCATGGCATCCAGTCCCATCACTTCATGACAAAGTGGAAGCAATGACAGATTTTATTTCCTTGGGCTCCAAAATTACTGCAGATGGTGACTGCCCCCATGAAATTAAAAGACACTTACTCCTTGGAAGGAAAGCTATGACAAACCTTGACTGCGTATTAAAAAGCAGAGATATAAATTTGCCAACAAAGGTCCATCAGTTCAGTTCAGTTCAGTTGCTCAGTCGTGTCCAACTCTTTGCGACCCCATGAATTGCAGCATGCCAGGCCTCCCTGTCCATCACCATCTCCTGGAGTTCACTCAAACTCACGTCCATTGAGTCAGTGATACCATCCAGCCATCTCATCCTCTGTCGTCCCCTTTTCCTCCTGCCCCCAATCCCTCCCAGCATCAGGGTCTTTTCCAATGAGTCAACTCTTCGCATGAGGTGGCCAAAGTACTGGAGTTTCAGCTTTAGCATCATTTCTTCCAAAGAAATCCCAGGGTTGATCTCCTTCAGAATGGACTGGTTGGATCTCCTTGCAGTCCAAGGGACTCTCAAGAGTCTTCTCCAACACCACAGTTCAAAAGCATCAATTCTTCGGTGCTCAGCTTTCTTCACAGTCCAACTCTCGCATCCATACATGACCACTGAAAAAACCATAGCCAGATGGACCTTTGTTGGCAAAGTAATGTCTCTGCTTTTCAATATGCTATCTAGGTTGGTCATAACTTTTTTTCCAAGGAGTAAGTGTCTTTTAATTTCATGGCTGCAGTCACCATCTGCAGTGATTTTGGAGCCCAAAAAGATAAAGTCTGACACTGTTTCCACTGTTTCCCCATCTATTTCCCATGAAGTGATGGGACCAGATGCCATGATCTTTGTTTTCTGAATGTTGAGCTTTAAGCTGACTTTTTCACTCTCCTCTTTCACTTTCATCAAGAGGCTTTTTAGTTCCTCTTCACTTCCTTATATATTTGGTATTTGCTGAATGAGTAGATACTGTGTTCTCACCACAAAACAAAAGCAAATAAAACTATGTGAGGTGATGGATGTATTAACTAACTTGATTGTGGTAATAATTTCACAATGTATATGTATATTAAATCATTACATTGTACTTTTTTAAAAATCACATTGTACAACCTAAATACATACAAGTTTTGTCAATCATACCTCAGTAAAGCTGGGTGGAATGAAATAATATATGTCTACATTATTTGATGATTGTAAAATATTACACACATGCTTTTTCATCATCATCACTTTCCTCCATTCTTGGTAATTTCCTCTGACCTCTCTAGTTCAGAGTGTTCAGCTAAATATAACACTTGCTAGTTCAAGAGGAGTTTATGAGCCACTGTTCTAGGCACTATGAAAATAAAGACAAACAAAGTGGTCTTTGCCTTCAAGGTAATCAGAGGGCTATAACACACTAAACTAAAAGCCATAATAGAGGCTCCTGCAGAGAATACTCTAGAAATACAGTTGTAAAATTTCCAATTCAGATGGAGTGGAAGAAGCGACAATGGGGCTGAGTATTAGAGGATGCATAAGCATTATCCGAACAGAAGAAGGTAGGAGGACATTCTAGGTAGAGATAAAACATGCAAAGACATGAAGTTTAGTCAGAACAAAGGTATTTTGAATTCAAAAAGTCACTGTTTCATCAAAGGACATAAATAGATTGAAAGGCAATCCACAGAATGGAAGAAAATATTTACAAATCTTATATCTGAGAAGGGGTTAATATCCAGAATGTATAAAGAACTCTTATAATTCAACAACAAAAAATAAACAACTCTATTACAAATAAGCAGAGGACTTAAATAGACATTTCTCTAAAGAAGACATACAAATAGCCAATAAGCACATGAAAGGATGTCCAGCATTACTAATCACTAAGGAAAAGTAATTTAAACCACAATGAGAAACCACATCACATCCATTAGAATAGCTACCATCAAAGAAAAAGAGAAAGAAAAGAAAAGAAGCATTGGTGAGGATGTAAAGAAATGAAAACCCTTGCGCATTGTTGGCAAGAAGTGAGCAGCTGCTGGGGAAAGCAGTATAAAGGTTCCTCTCAAAATTATATAAATTATCATACAACCTAGCAATTCCACTTCTGGGTATATACTCTAAAGAATTCAAATAAAGGCTTCAAAAGATACTTATACACTCATGTTCATAACAGCACTATTCAGAATAGCATAAAGGTAGAAGCAACTCAAGTGTCCATCAACGGGTGAATAAATAAATATGATATAAACTCACAATGGAATATAATTCGGCCTTAAAAAGGATTGAAAATCTATATTTCCCACACTACAACATGGATGAATTTTGAGGACATTATGCTAAGCGAAATAAGCCAGTCATAAAAATGACAAACATTGTATGATTTCACTTACATGAGGCATCCAGAGTAGTCAAATTCATAGAGATAGACGATGGAACGGTGGTTATCATGGGCTGGGGGAAAAGGGAATGAGGAGTGATTATTTAATGGATACAGAGTTTCAGTTTTTCAAGATGAAAAGAGTTCTAGAATTGTTTGCATCAAAGTGAATGTGCTTAACACTTAAAAATTATTAAAATTATAAATTTTATGTGATGTGTATTATACCACAATTTTTTGCAAAAGATATTTTTGGGAAAGTTAAAGGAGTTTGTAAGGACTATGTATTATTGCTAACTTTTTTAGGTGTGACAATTGTTTATATAGGACAATATTTTTTATTCTTAGGAAATGCATACTAAAAAATTTAAGGGAGAAGTGCAACCTATTTTGAAATTCATGGATGGAAAGATACATGTATAATAAAAAGTTATATAAAACCAACCTGACAAAATGATAACCACTGGATTTAGGTAGATGTACAGTGTTCATTGTACTATTCTTTCAATATTGTCTCAATATTTGAAAATTTATATAATGACATTTTGGGGAAAGAAACCTTCTTAATTGCTTTATGAAGGTGGAAATAATGACCAAGTCATCACACATGCAGAAAATAGTTAGTAGGGTATGACTGCCCCAAAAAAGTCAACAAAACAAAAAATAATCACAAGCTGTATTAATAGAAATATAGTACTCATAGTGTGACTCTGGGCAAGTATTTACTCTCTACAAGTCTCAGTTTCATCATGTACAAAATAGGAAAAGAATTAAATGAGACGCTGTGTGTTAAGAGCTTGAAATATAAGTGAATATTCAACAAGTCTCCATAAGTAGCTGGTAGGATTGCAAGAATAAGGAAAATGCTACAGTCCTAATGGACTTCTGTACTGGTGGCGCTATGCAGAACAGTTTATACTCTGCGCCCAGTGTGGTTAAAGCATATTCCTCTGGTTTCTTGGGTGATATTGTCATGTCATATAATGAGCTGCTGAAGGATAACAGGGTTTCACCTGGAGTGGGAAAGACTGAGGTAGGGAAGGCATGACTGTCTTCTGATAGCTAAAGGATTAAGCCCTAGGAGCAAAGGGAGAAAGTTCATTAAAACAAAGCTCACGTTAAATAAGGTTTGAAGGGAAAACTGACTGTGTCAGGAAGTTGTTAGCTCCCTGACTCTGGTGATGGGTGAGTTGCAATCAAGAGGCTTGGACAACCACTTGATGAAAACATTGTCATAAAAACGAGATTGGGCCAAATAATCTTCATGGTCCGTTCCAATTCAGGGAGTCGAAGATGCTCTTAAAACATAGCACCTGAAACTGAATGATGCCTTAGAGGTGAGATAGTGAGACAAATACCCTCCTTACTAAAGTTATTGTTACTTAAATCTTGAAGATCTCTATGTTATGTGAAGAAGAGAGAAAACTCAAAATTATCTGTCTGTTGTTAATATACTTATCTTTTCAGTATTTCATATTTATGTATAAGATATGTCTTCTCCCCCAGGTATTAAGGATACAAAAATGAACAGACATAAGAACAAGGAAAATATGCAACGTAAGGGCCCAGTGGTGGAATTAAGAGACATGGGCAGAGCAGATAAGGACAGAGATTCACTCTGGCTATGGATGGTGGGAAGCCTTCCTTGAAATATTTGAGCTGCATCTTGGAAGACAAATGAGGTTTTCCAGATGTAGAATGAGTAGAAAATCACTCAGGCAAATGGCAGAGCTTATTAGAAGTCAAAATAGAAAAGAGTACCATCTTTTGGAGGGAAATGTAACTAGGTAAGACCTGGTAAGGTCTCAAGGATATATAAAAGGCCAAGAACATTAGGAATATGTATCGCAATTCTAAAAGGAAAGAGACTTAAACACTCAGCTTTCTCTTTCTTCTCTTCTTCTCATTTTTCAAGATCCCCTCATAAAACCCAGTATCTTTTCATTCTTTAAACTGGTGACCTCATATTTTCACAATGTAAGTTTTAAGAATTTTCTTGCCTCCCAGCTATCCTTATATTTTAAGAGAATTTGAAGCTGTAGGAATCTGAAATTAGTCTCTTCCTGGTAGTACATTTCAGATTATTAATTCCTCAGAATACACTGCACCTCCTCCTTACTCCTTTTGTTTGGCTTGTCTTGGATTTCCCATCAGAACCCTCTCTGCAAGCTTGTCATGTGTGGAACACTCTTAGATTCCTTTAATGTTGCCTCCAATTAATCAAAATTCCTTTTCCCTCCATTTCTTTAGCTAACAAGCAGTGCTGATGATGGGAAAGATGAAAGTGAGAGCTGAAGAGGCTCATGAAGCCTTAACTTGACCTATAAAAGAATTCCAGCATGATCCCTGCAAAACCTGTATGCAGGTCAAGAAGCAACAGTTAGAACCGGACATGGAACAATGGACTGGTTCAAAATCAAGAAAGGACTATGTCAAGACTGTATATTGTCACCCTGCTTATTTAACTTACATGAAGAGTACATCAAGCAAAATGCCAGGCTGGATGAAGCACAAGCTGGAATCAAGATTGCCGGGCAAAATATCAATAACCTCAGATATGCAGATGACACCACCCTTAAGGTAGAAAGCGAATAGGAACTAAAGAGCCTCTGATGAAGGTGAAAGAGGAGAATGAAAAAGCTGGCTTAAAACTCAACATTCAGAAAACTAAGATCATGGCATGCAGTCCCATCATTTCATGGCAAATAGATGGGGAAACAGTGGAAACAGTGACAGACTTTATTTTAGGGGGGCTCCAAAATCACTGCAGATGGTGACTGCAGCCATGAAATTAAAAGATGCTTCCTCCTTGGAAGAAAAGCTATGACCAATCTAGACAGCATGTTAAAAAACAGAGATATTACTTTGCTATTGATGCTTTTGAACTGTGGTGTTGGAGAAGACTCTTGAGAGTCCTTGGGACTTCAAGGAGATCCAACCAGTCCATCCTAAAGGAGATCAGTCCTCAGTGTTCATTGGAGGGACTGATGTTGAAGATGAAACTCCAATACTTTGGCCACCTCATGCGAACAGCTGACTCATTGGAAAAGACCCTGATACTGGGAAAGATTGAAGGCAGGAGGAGAAGGGAACAACAGAGGATGAGATGGTTGGATGGCGTCACCGACTTGATGGACATGCGTTTGGGTAAACTCCGGGAGTTGGTAACGGACAGGGAGGCCTGGCATGCTGCAGTCCATGGGATCTCAAAAAGTCAGACATGACTGAGCAACTGAGCAACAATCATGATCCCAATATGGGTTCAGTCGCTCAGTCCGACTCTTTGTGACTCCATGGACTGCAGCATGCCAGGCTTCCCTGTCCTTTACCATCTCCCAGAGCTTGCTCAAACTTATGTCCATAGAGTCAGTGATGCCATCCAACCATCTCATCCTCTGTCATCCCCTTCTCCTCCTGCCCTCAATCTTGCCCAGCATCAGGGTCTTTTCCAATGAGTCAGCTCTTCGCATCAGATGGCCAAAGTACTGGAGTTTCAGCTTCAACATCAGTCCTTCCAATGAACACTCAGGACTGATCTCCTTTAGGATGGACTAGTTGGATCTCCCTGCAGTCCCAGGGACTCTCAAGAGTCTTCTCCAACAGCACAGTTCAAAAGCATCAATTCTTCGGCACTCAGCTTTCTTTATAGTCCAATTCTCACATCCATACATGACTACTGGAAAAACCATAGCTTTGACTAGATGGACCTTTGTTGGCAAAGTAATGTCTCTGCTTTTTAATGTGCTGTCTAGGTTAGTCATAACTTTTCTTCCAAGGAGGAACCATCTTTTAATTTCATGGCTGCAATCACCATCTGCAGAGATTTTGGAGCCCCCCAAAATAAAGTCTGTCACTGTTTCCACTGTTTCCCCATCTATTTGCCATGAAGTGATGTGACTGCATGCCATGATCTTAGTTTTCTGAATGTTGAGTTTTAAGCCAACTTTTCATTCTCCTCTTTCACTGTCATCAAGAGAGTCTTTAGTTCTTCTTTGCTCTGCCATAAGGGTGGTATCATCTGCATATCTGAGGTTATTGATATTTCTCCCAGCAATCTTGATTCCAGCTTGTGCTTCCTCCAGCCAAGTATTTCTCATGATGTATTCTGCATATAAGTTAAATAAGCATATGTTAAATATATAGCCTTGACATACTCCTTTCCCTATTTGGAACCAGTCTGTTGTTCCATGTCCAGTTCTAACTGTTGCTTCCTGATATGCATACAGATTTCTCAAGAGGCACATCAGGTGGTCTGGTATTCCCATCTCTTTCAGAATTTCCACAGTTTATGGTGATCCACACAGTCAAAGGCTTTGGAATCGTCAATAAAGCAGAAGTAGATGTTTTTCTGGAACGCTCTTGCTTTTTCAATGATCCAACGGATGTTGGCAATTTGATCTCTGGTTCCTCTGCCTTTTCTAAAACCAGCTTGAACATCTGAAAGTTCATGGTTCACGTACTGTAGAAGCCTGACTTGGAGAATTTTGAGCATTACTTTACCAGCATGTGAGATGAGTTCAATTGTGCGGTAGTTTGAGCATTCTTTGGCATTGCCTTTCTTTGGGATTGGAATGAAAACTGACCTTTTCCAGTCCTGTGGCCACTGCTGAGTTGTCCAAATTTGCTGGCATATTGAGTGCAGCACTTCCACAGCATCATCTTTCAGGATTTGAAATAGCTCCACTGGAATTCCATCACCTCCACTAGCTTTGTTCATAGTGATGCTTTCTAAGGCCCACTTGACTTTGTATTCCAGGATGTCTGACTCTAGGTGAGTGATCACACCATCGTGATTATCTGGGTCGTGATGATCTTTTTTGTATAGTTCTTCTGTGTATTCTTGCCACCTCTTCTTAATATCTTCTGCTTCTGTTAGGTCCATACCATTTCTGTCCTTTATTGAGCCCATCTCTGCATGAAATGTTCCCTTGGTATCTTTAATTTTCTTGAAGAGATCTCCAGTCCTTCCCATTCTATTATTTTCCTCTGTTTCTTGGCACTGATCACTTAGGAAGGCTTTCTTATCTCTCTTTGCTACTCTTTGGAACTCTGCATTCCAGTGGGTTATTCAGTTTTAATCCTGTTTTCGTCTTTAGTAGTTTTAATAAAGAACTGCTGAGAGAAAGAACGAACTGTAATTCCCCCATCACTACTATTTAATGATTTCAGCAAAAATTGATACTCCCTTTGGTCAAGGGGTTGAGAGTGACTGTCTGCAAAGAAGAAAATATGGCGTGCCTGCTCGCTGTCTCCGCCCACACCTCCGCTGCTGCTTAGGACCCGGCTTTGCTCCTCCTGCTTCTCCGCCTTCTTGCCTGTGAGCTGCCCCGCGGCCGCCAAGGCGAATGTGGCCGACAGGAAACTGTACATCCAGGGCGTCCCGCGTGGCGCCAGCGAGAACGAACTGAAGAAGGCATATGGAAAGTTAGACAAAGAATACCATCCTGATAAGAGTCCAAATGCTGGTGACAAATTCAAAGAAATAAGTTTTTCATGTGCTGCTGCTGCGAAGTCGCTTCAGTCGTGTCCGACTCTGTGCGACCCCATAGACGGCGGCCCACCAGGCTCCCCCGTCCCTGGGTTCTCCAGGCAAGAACACTGGCGTGGGTTGCCATTTCCTTCTCCAGTGCATGAAGGTGAAAACTGAAAGGGAAGTCGCTCAGTCGTATCCGACTCTTCGCGACCCCATGGACTGCAGCCCACCAGGCTCCTCCCGCCCATGGGATTTTCCAGGCAAGAGTACTGGAGTGGGGTGCCATCGCCTTCTCCGGTTTTTCATATGAAGTACTATCAAATCCTGAGAAGCGGGAACTATATGACAGATACGTAGAACAAGGTCTTCGGGAAGGTAGCGGTGGAAGTGGTGGCGTGGGTATTTTCTCTCACATTTTTGGTGGAGGCTTATTTGGCTTCATGGTCAATCAGAGCAAAAGTCGAAATGGCAGATGCATCCCCTCAAAGTATCTTTAGAAGACCTGTGTAATGGCAAGACGACCAGACTACACCTTAGCAAGAACGCACTCTGCCGTGCGCACAGTGGCCAAGATGAGAGTGTGGAGCTATTCAGAAGGGTGGTGCTGGTCGGGGTCGAGGTGTACACATCATGATCAAACAGCTGGCTCCAGGAATGGTACAGCAGATGAAGTCTGTGTGTTCGGACTGTAATGGAGAAGGAGAGGTAATTAATGAAAAGGACCGTTGTAAAAAATGTGAAGGGAAGAAGGTGATTGAAGAAGTCAAGATTCTTGAAGTCCACATAGACAAAGGCCTAAAACATGGACAGAGAATTTACATTTACTGGGGAAGCAGAGCAGGCCCCAGGAGTGGACCCAGGAGACGTTGTTCTTTTGCTACAAGAAAAAGAACATGAGGTGTTCCAGAGAGATGGGAATGATTTGTACATGACATACAAGATAGGACTTGTTGAAGCTCTGTGTAGATTTCAGTTCACATTTAAGCACCTTGATGGACATCAGATTGTGGTAAAATAACCTCCTGGCAAAGTAATCAAACCAGGATGTGTTCTTATAGTTCAAGGTGAAGGAATGCCACAATATCATAATCCCTCTGAAAAAGGTGATCTTTACATAAAGTTTGATGTGCAGTTTCCTGAAAACAACTGGGTCGACCTAGACAAGCTTTCTGAATTAGAAGATCTTCTACCATCTAGACCAGAAGTTCTAAATATTACTGGAGACGCAGAGGAGGTAGAGCTTCAAGAATTTGATAGCACTCAGGACTCAGGAGGTGGTCAGAGGCGTGACGCCTATAATGATAGCTCTGATGAAGAAAGCAGTAGCCATCATGGACCAGGAGTGCAATGTGCCCATCAGTAAACTCTGCAAACAAATTGCACGGGTGGATTTTCTTTCCACTTTGGCCTGGTTTGTTTTCCGCAGTCCAGCTGGAGCATCTGGTCAACCCAGATGAACTGATGGACATCTGTTGGTCTATGTGTAACTTTTTAAATTGGTATAGTATCTACAGAGTATATAATTTAAACTAACCACAAAGCTTTACATCTTCATCTCCACTGTTCTATAGCAGAATAAAACACTTGAAACAAGACTCCTTTCACACATGGGTTATAAATTTCAGTCCTGATATCTGTGCTTGATTTTTATCAGTTTTGTGTAGATTTTGTGTTTCATATTTTAAATTCAAATCCCACATTGTAAAGTTTCTATACAGTTTGTCCTGAAGCTTTGTGTTTGGCTGCACCTGCATAAGCTGCTACAAATAGAATAAAGAATTTCATAGGCTGTATCTATCATTTAGATTCATGGAAAAATGGACTTTGCACACAATGGGTTTGGAGCTGACTGGGAACAATGGAAAAAATATCATTAGCTGAGCTGTGGTTGTAAAGTTTTGGGCAGGGGTGTGTTTTTCTTTCTTATTTGTACCATCTTGTGAAAGGTTTCTGGAACTGGATAATAAAAAGCAGTTGGTGTTTATTAAAAAAAGAAAAAAATATGGCATGCTTGGAGTCCCTTAGCTTGTGAAATTACCAAGACTGATTATTTCAGCATGGTTGTCTCCAAGCCAGCTTCAACACAAGAAAAAAGGACTGGTAAGATGCCTTCCCCTGAACAGTTTAATTTGTTTGACACATCTTATTGGTAAAAGCTCAGATGAAGGGATACTGAAGCTGGGCGAGAGCTGGGATCTCTAAATATGTTGAAAATGTTATCTGTTCTTTCTCAAATATGTCTCTCCCCTTCAGGTATTTGCTCTGTGATAGCCTTTTCCCTTGGCAGCCGTTGAGTCTCTGTGCCTCGTATTTCAAAACTGATAAGGAAAGGCGAGACCCTCCTGTGTTGCCGGGCACCTGGGGGAGAGAGGCCATATGTAACTTGGGCTGTGTAGCCTCACAGCCAGTGCTCGCCCACCTCCCCCTTGTTGTGCAGGCCTCACTTGGCTAGACAGCAGAAGGTAACAGAGAAGGAGAAAATAAATGGGCTTTCTCTGAAGGACTCACACATGCACTCTCTACTGCTCTCCTTATCTGCACACTTGGCAAATTCTTTACAACATCTGATCAAGGAAGGGCTTTTTTTGATGTTTCTGCGTGTTCTAGATTTACTGCCCTGCTGCTGGGATATGGTGAGATGCCCTTATCAGGAGCCTCTTCAGAGCCTTTTCCAGATGGCTTGCAAAGTCTGTGTATTTTTAAATAAACATCAAACTAGTCCTGGAATGTGGCTTCTCTGGAGCTAAAGCAACATTTGCATAAAGCAGGAGAGTAGATGCCAGACCCTAATCCAACTGTGTCCCTTCTCTCTCCCCTTCCTGTCTCACCCTAGACTTCCCATCATGTTAATTCTGCTGTCAGAACCACTCCGTTAGTCCCCAGGATCAGGACTGAGCTACAGGAGGGGAAGCTCCTCATGGCTTCCAGGCTTCTGCCTTTCTAGCTGCCTTGAGCCTGACTCTGTTGGCCAGTGCTGGGAGGCTCACTGGTGGAAGGAGTTGGAGATTTTTGATGTGCTTATTACTCAAAGGCTTCAAAGCTCTGATCTATATGTCTACCATGATCAGGATCTCCAATAGAGTGGAGGAGGGGGCATGAGAGGTGTAGGGGGAGGCAGATTGACGTGAAAGCAGACACCTGGGCAAAAAAGCTGAAAACCCCCACTTCTTATCCATCCCTGTATCACAACTCTCAGTACCTAGGAAGTCATAGCATTCACATACCCATAATAATGGGTTCTCAATGAGAATCTCTTCCCAAATTCATATTAATAGCCCCCTTCCCATTGTCCTCAGGCTTGCAGTAATATGCCAAACCTGAACCCTTCAACATCAAGGTCAATTACGTTCAAAGTGCCTACATATTTCCAAACTTGGAGAAGACATCCCCGCAAGTGGAAGATTCCTGAAGCAAAACCTCCCATAATGGACAAGCCCTAGACCATAGGGGTTTTCATAGAATCCAGAAGTCAACCAATATGTGACTTGGATTCTATTTGCAGGAATTCTTTATCTTTAAGGTTATACCCACACATATATATGTACACACACACACTCCCTAGTTAAACCTGGTCATCTTGAATATTGGGGTAGTCTGCTTGATTTCTCTTCTTCTACAGGAAAAAAAGCAGTGTTTCAGACTCTATAAACAACAACTGGTGGTCTGAGAGCTAAGGCAGGGTTAAGAGTAGGATGCGGTGGAAGACAGGCTGACATCCTAAATGCATTGCATCCAGATATGTGGACTTACATATAAATCCTAGAGGGTCAGAGGCAGAAAAAGGAAATGATATGTTGCTTTTCAGATATGTGATCTTGGGTACATTACTTATTTTCTCTGAGCTCTTCATACGTGAGAACAATGATCATACTAACCTCCCAGAGATGAGATGAGACGTAAAGGCTAATAGCCAAGTGTTATATAAATGTCAATAACAACAACAATGATAACAATAACAGCTGCCACCAAGAAGGGAAGTAGGGAAAAGCATTGCAAAAGAAGTAGCGTTACCTGGACAGCAGAGCTGGAGAAGCTGCCTTAGCCCAGGTAAATATGCACTTCCTTCTCTTGAGATAAGAGGGCTGCTCCTTCTCACCTTCCACATTGTTTCTCTACTCTAATGCTCCTTTCTTTTCTCACAAATTACACAGACTCAGCTCAGCAAATGTTTGTTCCCCACAATGGCTACCAATCTGGCCACTTCCTCACCAAACTTGGGGATTTGTGTGGATCATAGTATCAGTGACTAATGTAGCCCTAGAGGTCAAGTAGATGGACATAGTTTGAAAGAGAGAAAGGATTCCTCCCATTTCTCACCAGCCTGCTCCATTGTCTTTCCCTGCTCAAGCTATCCTATCTGTACCAACAGAAATATAGTGCCTAGATCGAGGGATATAAATTTCCACTCTACTTAGATCTGGTCTAATCACACTTATATTTTCTGTTCAATTCTAGACACTTTGTTTTGTAGAAAATATTAACTAAGGAAGAAAGAGCAGGATGAGGAAAGATCTGGAAATCAGGTCTTAGGAGAAACAAATTAAGGAACTGGAAATGTATATTACTCGAGGGGTATACATGACAGCTCCCTTCAAATATTTGGAGACATAGCCTGTGGAAAAGCAATTAAGAGCTGTGGGTTGCCTCCAGAAGGCAGCAAAGGAGTAAGCTCAATGCATGCAAGTCCTAAGGAGACAAACTCCTATTCCATATAAAGGAGTATTTTCTAGTATATAAAGCAGTTCAAAATCAGGGAAATCTCCCTTATAAATTGTGATCTTCCCATTGCAAGTGGTGCCAACTCCAGAATATGGTAGTGAAGATTGAATGAGGGTATAAAGGATAAAGTCTTTATATTCCTTCCATATCCAAGCTTTTTGTTGTCCTTTTGCCCACTTTTATTTGTCCCACTTTCATTCTCTTTCTCAGATGGGCATCAGTGAGGTTGAAATAAGCAAGGAATTCCCAGCAGTTCTCAGCTTCAGCAGTGATATATCTTGGGAAACTTACTCACGTAAGGAGAAACAAAAGACTCTCGGATTATGTTCAGGAAGTGTGTGGGGAAAGAGAGAAGGGAACAGATTCCATCTCTCTCTATGAGCTAAGAAGCAGCTAGATGGCCATCAAAATATCCAAAGGCAATGTTGATTTGAAAGCTGGGTTAGTAGTTAATGGTATCTCATTATTGGGAAGGTGTTTCTCTCTATATCTGCCAGTTCAGTTCAGTGGCTCAGTCATGTCTGACTCTGCGACCCTATGGACTGCAGCACGCCAGGCCTCCCTGTACATCGCCAACTCCTGGAGCTTACTCAAACTCATGTCCATAGAGTCAGTGATGCCATCCAACCATTTCATCCTCTGTCGTCCCCTTCTTCTCCTGCCTTCAATCTTTCCCAGCATCAGGGTCTTTCCAAATGAGTCAGTTATTCGCATCAGGTGGCCAGAGTATTGGAGTTTCAGCTTCAGCATCAGTCCTTTCAATGAATATTCAGGTGTGATTTCCTTTAGGATGGACTGGTTGGATCTCCCTGCAGTCCCAGGGACTCTTAAGAGTCTTCTCCAACACCACAGTTCAAAAGCATCAATTCTTCAGCACTCAGTTTTCTTTAAAGTCCAACTCTCATATCCATACATGACTAGATGGATGACATGACATCCATACATCCATAGCTTTGACTAGATGGACTTTTGTTGGCAAAGTAGTGTCTCTGTTTTTAATATGCTGTCTAGGTTGGTTATAACTTTTCTTCCAAGGAGGAACCATCTTTTAATTTCATGGCTGCAATCACCATCTGCAGAGATTTTGGAGCCCCAAAAAATAAAGTCTGTCACTGTTTCCCCATCTATTTGCCATGAAGCGATGGGACCAGATGCCAAGATCTTCGTTTTCTGAATGTTGAGTTTTAACCCAACTTTTGCACCCTCCTCTTTCACTTTTATCAAGAGGCTCTTTAGTTCTTCTTCGCTTTCTGCCATAAGGGTGGTGTCATCTTCATATCTGAGGTTATTGATATTTCTCCCAGCAATCTTGATTCTAGCTTGTGCTTCCTCCAGCCCAGCGTTTCTCATGATGTACTCTGCATATAAGTTAAATAAGCAGGGTGACAATATATAGCCTTGATGTACTCCTTTCCCTATTTGGAACCAGTCTGTTGTTCCATGTCCAGTTCTAACTGTTGCTTCCTGACATGCATACAGATTTCTCAAGAGGCACGTCAGGTGGTCTGGTATTCCCATCTCTTTCAGAATTACCACAGTTTGTGGTGATCCACACAGTCAAAGACTTTGGAATCGTCAATAAAGCAGAAGTAGATGTTTTTCTGGAATGCTCTTGCTTTTTCAATGATCCAATGGATGTTGGCACTTTGATCTCTGGTTCCTCTGCCTTTTCTAAATCCAGCTTGAACATCTGAAAGTTCATGGTTCACGTAGTGTTGAAGCCTAACTTGGAGAATTTTGAGCATTATTTTGCTAGCGTGTGAGATGAGTGCAATTGTGCGGTAGTTTGAGCATTCTTTAGCATTGCCTTTCTTTGGGATTGGAATGAAAACTGACCTTTTCCAGTCCTGTGGCCACTGCTGAGTTGTCCAAATTTGCTGGCATATTGAGTGCAGCACTTCCACAGCATCATCTTTTAGGATTTGAAATAGCTCAGCTGGAATTCCATCACCTCCATTAGCTTTGTTCGTAGTGATGTTTCCTAAGGCCGACTTCACTTCGTATTCCAGGATGTCTGGGTGAGTGATCATTCCATCATGATTATCTGGGTCGTGATGATCTTTTTTGTATAGTTCTTCTGTGTATTCTTGCCACCTTTTCTTAATGTCTTCTGCTTCTGTTAGGTCCATACCATTTCTGTCCTTTATTGAGCCCGTCTTTGCATGAAATGTTCCCTTGGTATCTCTAATTTTCTTGAAGAGATCTCTAGTCTTTCCCATTCTGTTGTTTTCCTCTATTTCTTTGCACTGATCACTGAGGAAGGCTTTCTTATCTCTCCTTGCTATTCTTTGGAACTCTGCATTCAAATAGGTATATCTTTCCTTTTCTCCTTTGCTTTTTACTTCTTTTCAGTTATTTGTAAGGCCTCCTCAGACAGCCATTCTGCTTTTTTTTCATTTCCTTTTCTTGGGGATGGCCTTGCTCCCTGTCTCCTGTACGATGTCACGAACCTCCATCCATAGTTCTTCAGGCACTTTATCAGATCTAATCCCTTCAGTCTAGTTCTCACTTCCACTGTATAATCGTAAGGGATTTGATTTAGATCATACCGGAATAGTCTAGTGGTTCTCCCTACTTTCTTCAATTTAAGTCTGAATTTGGCAACATCTGCCAGAGGTCTGAACAAAAACACCTCTCCCCTTTGCCTTTACAATCCCTTAAACCTTAAAAACCCTTCATTAAGCTTGCAGAATTGTGTGTGTGTGTGTGTGTGTGTGTGTGTGTTGGGAGGAAAGGAAAGTCCTTTCTCTCCAGGTTCACCTACATAGAAAGATTACTATTCACACATATTAGGGACCCATTAGCTTTTCTCTCTCCTTTTCCAGTCAAGAGCTTCAGACCTCAAGAGAGAACGGACCCTGTGATTCAGGAAACAGCTCTCACTTCCAGGCTGAAATGGAAACAGGCAGTAAGGGTGCTGAGTGAGACCCATTCTGACTCAAAAAAAACTATCTGTCTGGAGCCCTACCTCAGTTGAAAGGAGAGGATGGAAGAGGACTCCTGACCTCAGAGAAGAATCTGAGTTATGTCTCAGCAACTGAACAAACATTTACACTTGTCACCAAAAATAAAACTGAAAACTAAACTTGAGAGTTCTGGGGAGAGAGAAAAGAGAGAGAATCCTGTCTTTTCTTGTTTTCCAAGGGAGAAATCTGAGATTGGGAGCAGCTCAGCCCCTGGCCAATGCAGAAGATGTAAAAGCAATAAGTTTTTGTACTGATTAAATTAAATTCAAACCTAGGACCCTGTTTTTCAGAGAACTACGTGTAAGAGGGCTGGAGGAAAAGAAAGAGTAAAGCAAAACATTTTTCCAGTTTCCACATCCCTTTCACTTAGAGACAGTATTCAAAGAGAGGAATTTTTAAAAACAATTTTTTTTCTCTAGTGAAACAGAGGGAGTTTTTCATAAAGGGAGGATTCTGGAAGACACTCTGATTATTTTTGGTAGATTTATTTAACACGGTTTTGATTTTTTTCTTTTTAATAGGATGTTGAAGAACCCAAAGCAAGGACTAAGATATTGGGCACTAACTGGATGCTTTTTTTTTCTTTTGTTTTGTGTCTGTCTCTCTGTTCTTCATCATTTCATTCTAGGGATAAGCACAAGCTCTTTTTATTTTTTCTACTCAAGGTAGGAAGACTCAGGTAAAGTCTACTGAACTCTGGTCCAAACACCCAAATGAAAACCAAGGGGAAAAAAAAAGCAGCCTTCCAGATCTCTGGTACTCTGTGAAGGAGAAGTCCTGTTTGGGATTGTTTGCTTGTTTCACTTTCTCTTAATTTTTGCTTTCCCACTGAGTGCATAGCCACATGCCACCCAACATGGAGAAATAACTCATAACTTGCCTCCTTTCTTTTCATTTCTATCCTGAGAATTCTGTAGAGATGGATTAGAGGGAAGTGTTTTTAGCAAAAGGCCCTCTTCCTTTTCACCTCTACGCAGACAACTTTTCTTCAAAACTTCATTTTATACCACTTAACAGTCAAAACATAAATTCCAAAGAGTGAAGAGAAAGAGAACCTTCCCACGCAGGTCACAATACTTGTCTCTCCAGACTGCTTTCTCTGACTGTTGCAGCCAGAACTGTATGCAGAACTGTGTACAAGGTCTGTTTGGTTGTAGTTTGGAGGCACAAGTAACAATGCTTGTTTATAGACAGGTCTGTGAATGTGTGAGAGAAGTTGGCATGTCTCTTTGGGAATGTGTCAAGGTGCGGATTTCAATAGGTTTTGAAATGTATGGCAAGGTAAGCATGCAAACCCTTTCAAAGGTGTCTTTGCAATCCTCATCCAATGCACCCAAATCACTGAATTTGAATTGCTGAATACAGACCCCCTGCAGGATTAGGAACTTGCCTCACCCCACCCATCCTTCAGAGAAAGCGTGGCCTTCCTGCCTTCCTCTAACTCAGGGTAGTGTCCCTCCTGCCAGGCCCCAAAGGTGGGGACTGAAAATTGAATTCCGAAAAACAGCGGAGTGAAGTGGAGAGACAGTGGAATAACTGGAAGTGGTGGAGGGTGGGAAGCTTGGGGCTGGAGAAGATCGTGGGACAGCTCTTTCTGCCAACTGCCATCCTGTTTCCTCACACATGCCTCGGACGCTTTTCTTCTGCACAGCTTGATGTCCAGCTTCTGCCTCTTCAGACTCCCCAGCCCCCAAAACATTAGCTTCAAGCAAAGGCTGTGTCTGAAATGGAGAATCAGAGAACTCTGGTTAAAACTGTCAGAACCATGCCTAGGACTCTTGAACCTTTGAGTTTTTTCAGGTCACTGCTGAGGAATTCCCTCCCCCAACTCCGTTCTTCTTAGGGGGCCCTTGATCTAGAAATCTAACCCCAGAGAGGAACTCCAGGGGCTGGAGGTGATTTTTTCTTTTCCATGACACTTTTTGCTTCCTTTTTCTTGCTTTAAGTTAGGTGACCAGGATCCAAATGTGTAGGGCTACGGTGGGAGTAAGCAAGAAGATGTCATTAATTCCCAACAATTTCCAACAATGGTAACTAACCTCACCAGAATGGATGATCCTCCCAAGGGTTCTGAGAAACTTCCAGTAGGTAACCATTATCGCCCTTGACTTCCGTTAAGCATTAAAAGTAATGCTCCCCTCAATGTTCTCTTTCAGACCCAAACAAACCCAAGCACTCCCGTGTGTGATTTCACTTTATTGGGCCTAGAAGGGGAGCACATCCCAAACATTTTTGGAAAAGGAGACCTTGGTCAATTGGTGTATAAAGGACACTGCACTCTGTGGAGTTGAGTTGAGTGATGCAGAAGAGAAAGGAAGGCTTGTTCACAGCAGAAGCACCTGCCTAGATCTCCCTACAGAAGGACAGTTTCTTTATTTTCTATCAACATTTCTACCAATCTAAACATCCAGCTGGGCCTTCAAACCCTTGACATTTCTAAAATTGAGTCTTTTCTTGAGTTTACACTTGCTACAGTAAAGGAAGCTCAAACAAAACAAACAAACAAAAACTCTATGGGTGAGCCCTGGGAGCACACTTGTTCTGGAGCTGCAAAGGGAACTCTGTCATTAGCCTGAGATAAATACCTTTAAGAATGAATGGAAGTAGAAGAAAATGCCTCCTAAGTCCCCATCCATCTGCCGCCCTACTTGCATTATTTTCGTATGAATCCATTGATCATGGTAACGCCCTTGGACTAATTAAACGTCTGAAACGACATCATTTCAGAACACCATTCTGGGGAGTGATCAACTTCTAGACAAGAGGAATTTGCTTCAGTATTCACTTGTCCAACAAATATTTACTGAGCATCTACTATGTTCCAGGCATTGTTGAAGGCACTAGAAATGCAGCAATGAGCAAAACAGAAATCTCAGCTTTCATGCATCTTACAGTCTAAAAAGTTAGGAAGTTAGAGGCTATTTTCATAGGTGGATGCTGATAACATGCATGTCACTTCTTTATTGTCTTGGGGCTTTTAGTATCTCTGGAAAGAGAGTCCAAGCTATTACAAGTTTACCAAATTTTTCTACCATTAGATGTAGTTCAGTGACACTAATAACATGGCCCTTTGCAGTCCTGGATCATGTCCCCAACCTGACAGTCCCATTTTAGCCAGTCTCCATACACCCCTTCTCCAAAAAGACAATCATTTGCTGAGTCGTCTCTCCTCTGGGAGGCCCAGGCACTGGTCCAGCAAGAGTGGAGAGACCAGGGCATGACCCCACGACCGGGACCCTTCCCCCGCCCTCTGGCCTCCCTTGGACAGGCAGCTCCTCTGGGGCTGGGGGGTGGGGGGCTGCAAGCCATTCAGGGCTGAACTCTCCATGAACCAGGAAGGGAACAGGGTGGGGGCTGCCGAGCAGAGCCAGCAGGAGCTGGCTGGGGAGGCCAGGCTTCTGGGCAAACCTCTCTGGCTGAGTAAATACTGAGCTGCCTCATCTCCAAGGTGGGGGTTGAAACGGAGCTGTCAGGCCAGAGTAAACTGAAGGGAACTTTGGGGCCTCTGAGGAACAGAAGGCACATGTTTTGTGGGGCTCCCTCCCTCCTACGTTCTCCCTCCAGGCAGAAAGAGCTATAGGGCTCAGAATTGTCTAGACCCAGGCCAGTGATCTTGAGAGCTGGAGGAAACTGACTGGAGTGGGTGAGGGAGAAACAGTCATTTTAATTAGCTCTAACTAAGCCCATAGGCTATATACAACACGATGCTCTCCCCACCCTTCCTTACCACCCCCTACCCCGACCAAGTTTAACATTCTTTCTCACTTCCACCTTCTGTTATCAGAAGGAAAGATGAGTAAAGCTATAGTGAGATAATGCAACTTATATTAAAGACTGGGAAAGCAGGCACAGAGAGGTTAAGTGACTGATTCAAGGACGCCCTTGGTAGAGGAAGCTCTGGTCTCCTGACTTCCTAAAAAAGTCTTTCTTCTCTGTAGCACCTGATCTACTTATTTCCCAATGAAGAGAATGACAGTGGCCAAGAGGTCCTACTTTGAATGGAAGTCAACAGGTGCTTGAGCCATTCTCTTCTCCCAGGAATGGACATTAAATATTTTGCATCTCCAACTCCTGTTCTATAAAACCGCAAAAGATGAAGCATCTGGAATATTGTGGTTGCGTCATATGAAGGAGGCCATGCAAGGAAGTTCATAGAGCTAGGACTGAACCATCACAAAATAAAAACTGGTACAATTGCAGGGTGTGCCAAAGTCATGGACAACAGTGAGAATGCGCTCCCAGAATTATGCAATGAGACTGTCTGGCCCAAAGTATGTCTCATTCCAATGTTGCACTTGCTATGAACTAGTATTCTGTGGGGCTACCCTGAACATTTTCATTCATAACTGTTTTACCTCCCAGCAGCAAATTCCATGGTTATGGTATCACATGAGTCTGCAGGTATGGTGCTGGAGGATGAAGGTTAGAGAATGTCTGCTTCTAGCATACCAAGGCCAAGCACACCTCAATAAAAAATGTCTTATATGAATACCTAAAACAGAAACCCTCTACTGTACACTGCCAGGCAGGGTTCTAAGCATGTCTCTTGTATCTCACTTATTCAACTTCCCTCATTTTACATCTGAAGAAACAGAAGTACAGGGAAACTATTAACTGGCATAAATTCACTCACCCAGCTGATAAGAGAACCTCACTGAAACTAAGGGGAATCACACTGAAAACTAAGCTACACAGAGCCCTTGCCCTCCACTGCTCTAAACTGGGAACTCAGCATGTCCGCCTTCAGGACTTCTGACCCACCCTCCCAGTAGAGAAGGGAGAGACAGTGCTGGAGGCTCTGACCACTCTCCTCTTCTGCAGGTGAGTGCACTGAGGCCTGAAGGAAAGGGTCTTAGCCAAACCCACCTGAGTGTTCTCAGCTGCTCAGAAGGGAATCCTCTCTACCTGTCCTTAGCTCCAGAACCTGTCTCTAGTCTCATCCACCATTCAGGGATCAGACAAGACACAAGCGTGAGAAGTGAAAATGTGTGTGTACCCCGAAGGGTCAAGACGTACCCTGGAATTAATTAAGGACATGTTCCCTTTAATAATTATAGGTGTTATCATGCCTTACATTTATTTATTAGGGACTGCTCCCTACTATGTTATACATATAAACCTATTTATTAATATCAACCCTATGAAATAGATGCCCTTCTTGGAGGAAATTAAACTGGGCAAACTGCCCAAGGCCACAAGGTTGTGAGAAGCTGGGCCCACCATGTAACCTCCACTCCACCCAACCCTCTGAAGGATTTGAACCCACGTATCTTGGCCTTCCTCTCAGGTTCATCTGGATCTCTGTGCTCTTAGTCATCAGGAGATGCCCCTAGCCTCCCCACCTCCTCCACGCCCCATCCCACCAACTCCCCTCCAGCAGCCCAGTGGTATTGGTGCAAGGAATATTCATAACAAAGACATCCACGTTAAAAGTAAGAACTTTAGGGCTTTTTAAATCTCTTTTTCTTGTCTCTCTCATCCAGATCAAAGGGCCTCACACTGGAAGAACAAACGCTGAAGAAAAAAAAGCAAATGAAAGAGGAAAAGTTCACACTTAGGGCTGAGAAACAGATGGTGCTGAGGGTTGGGTAGAGTGGAGGCTACATGGTGGGGGAGGGGCTGGGAGCTCCTCCTCAGAAACCTTGACAAACTTTCAACCTGAGAAGAACTTCCCCCCAATGAAGAATGGGTGGGGGGGCATGTATCTTTATTACAAGAGTTTTATTTTCAAAACAGGAGACTTTTTGGAGATCTTGTAAATGGAGGTGTTGGAATGGAAGCCTTTAAATTTTGCAGAAAATGTGTTTTCAGATTTCCTGGTAAATAGAATTCCCTTTGCCCCATCAATGGCTGTGAAAAAACCACCTATCTGAAAGGCATGGTGGAGACTATGAAGGAAGCAGCATGTCATCTATTCTGGAAAGTTTAACAATGTGTTTTTGCTTGTTTGATTGTTTGTTTGTACCAACCACTCCTTTGTCATTTTAGATACGAAAATACAGTGACCTTTTGTTTCTGCAATAAATAACTTCCGCGTAGACCAGTCTGAGGCCTCAGATAAGCAGGATTTGGGGAGAGTACAAAGCAGGAAAGGAGTTAGGATCAAAGAGGATGGGGGCACTTGGATGTATTGTGGATTCTTTTGAGCAAGCCTGTTAACAGAGAATTTTGCCCCTCATCCCTTCATGG